>NC_045442.1:1996492-2015269 GCF_002776525.5 Piliocolobus tephrosceles
CGTCAGCTGACATGGCGAAGCAGGGCCACCACCCGCCCGTCTTAGCCGGGTGGGAAGAGGGATGGTGGCTTCTGGTACCCAGTAAGTGCCATTAACTCCCCTCTTTCCAGCAGGGAAGAAGGAAGTCATGGAGTGGTTGGCTCGCCCTGGGAAAGTGTGTCCTCATTAGCACAGGAAAACAAAACACGCGTGTTGAGATTACTTCTCTGGTCTTCTCTCTCTTGCCCAAAGCTTGCGCTCTCTTGTGTAGAATGGAAAAATGAAACCATTGCTGTCACTGGCAGCGTTTCGGTTGTGACTGCTGTGTAACAAATCACCCCAGAACCGAGCCGTCGATTTATGGAGCTTTCTGGTTCAGAAGGTCAGGAACTTGCTGAGGGTGCAGTAGGGGTGCTTCGTCTACTCCAGCATGTTCTGCAGCCTGTGCTAGGAAGACTTGGAACTCAGGACTGCTGGCGGGGTGTCCACACACGGCTTCTCCGGAGAGCACAGCCTCCTCACTGCATGGTGGCCTCGGTGGGGGCAGACTGGCACCTGGCAGCTCATGCATGAGAGTTACCAGGAACACAGAAACAACGTCATCTCACACGACCCAGCCTCAGAAGTCACTGTGTGGCACCTCAGCTCCCCAAATGTGCACACCTTTCTCCTGTGGCTGATACCTGTGTAGACCTACTTGGGGAGGGAGCATCTCATAAATACAGTCCCAGCCTCCAGCGGCTGTACTATCCACCGAGGGCCCTGCAGCCCCAGCCTCCAGCGGCTGTACTGTCCCCCAGGGATCCTGCAGCCCCAGCCTCCAGCGGCTGTACTGTCCCCCAGGGATCCTGCAGCCCCAGCCTCCAGCGGCTGTACTGTCCACTGAGGGCCCTGCAGCCCCAGCCTCCAGCGGCTGTACTGTCCCCCAGGGATCCTGCAGCCCCAGCCTCCAGCGGCTGTACTGTCCCCCAGGGATCCTGCAATCCCAGCCTCCAGCGGCTGTGCTACCCACTGGGGGCCCTGCAATCCCAGCCTCTGGCGACTGTCCCATCCTCTGGGGCCCTGCAATCCCAGCCTGCAGCGACTGTGCCATTCCCCAGGGCCCCTGAAATCCCAGCCTCTGGCGACTGTGCCACCCACTGGGGGGTCCTGCAATCCCAGCCTCCGGCGACTGTCCCATCCTCTGGGGTCCTGCAATCCCAGCCTCCAGTGACTGTGCTGTCCCCCGGGGTCCTGCTTTCACGTGTTCTCTGGCCAACATGGACCTTTCTGTCTCTGGAGCAGGGGTTTTATGACTGGGAGGCAGCATGGGGTGGACAGGGGTAGGGAGTTCAGATGTCAGGGTCAGCCCTCGGTCTACGCCTGGGGCTGTTCTGTAGCCTCTCTGGATGGAGTCGGTGGACTCATCAGTGGACTGATGGGTGAAATGGGAAAGGTGACTTCAGAGAGGTTCAGTGAGAGAGTGTGTGGTGTCCTCACTGGTGTCTTGTTGAATATGCACCCATAGCAGTGGCTAATTTCTGGGGACAGTGCATGCTGCGAAGCTGTGATTTTGACATGTTCATAGTTTATGCATCTAAAGCAGCTCCCAGGAAGGAGTCACATGCACAGATAGAGGTTTTTCCTGCCCAGGATCACAGAGAAGACACACCGGGAACAGGCTGAGAGAACGTTCATACAAGACAGAGTTCAGGGACATGGTTAAAGTTGCTGGCTCTGACTTTGCAGGGGCTGCAGCCAGTCGGAGGAGAGGCGGCTGGATGCGTCCTGGTTGGACATCGGTTCTGTGGACAGCGGAAAGCATGTTTGCAAAGCCTGAGTGATGACGTGGGTTGGAGCCACACAGTGTTGGGTGTAGGAGGTGGGTGAGCCTGTGCCGACCCTGTGTCTGTCACACCTGTCCCCACTCAAGCCTTCTGGGCAGCTGCCAGCACCTGGGTTAGAGTGGATGTAAGCTGCGGCCCTGGCTGGCTGTGACCTATGGTGTGGCCTGGCGCCAAAGAGTGGCCCAGATCCCTTGGTTTCTGGCCTTGGAGATGGCCAGGGGCAGCTATTAGGCCGAGAGATGCCCTGAGCCGGGGACTGTGCTGACCCCACACCTGGGTCTCTTCATAGTGGGGTGGAGGACCCACGAGTGAGGTCTCCCTGCCCTGCTGGCCACAGGTCCGGTGAGCTGGGCCTCCAGGCTGTCGATGGCAGAGGTCGCTGTGGGTGGGGTTGGGGAGGAGGTGGGGAGACAGGAGCACGAGGGTGCAAAGCCAGAGGGAGGGGGTGCAGCCGGGAAGTACGCAGCCCTCGAGGAGCCCCCGGCTGGCCACAGATGCCCCAGGTGGGCGTCCACCACTGAAGTCACAACCAGGAGGATGTTAAACGGGTTCCACACCAAACGACCTGAGGGCTGGGCCTGTCCACAGGGCCAGGGCGCTTTCTGTGCGGGACAGTGTGCTGAGAAGCTCACCCACGGCCGGAGAGTGCACTGTACCCTGGAGCCTGGTCCCTACCTTTCTGGTGCTTGAGAGCCCAGGGACTCAGCTTTGGCCAGGGATCCCCTGGGCCTGAGAGGCCAGGCCCAATACTGAGGTCACAGGCTGACCCTTCCCAGATACCCACAGTGGGAAAACCTGGGATCCACCCAGGTGGCTGCTGTTCCTGTGGGGCGGGGACTGGAACCCCAACCTGGGGAGGTGGATGAGGGTCAGGGCAGAGTGGCATCATCTTCTCCCTGGAGAAGGGGTACTCCCTCGCCACCCACAGGGGAAGGACTGGGCCTGTGGCCTGGAGGCGTTTTCTACGCATGACTGCTCCTTCTCTGTGGGCCTCAAGTTTGAGCCTGCGTGGCCCTCTGCAGCCCTCTCCAGCCCCCTGCAGCCCTCTCTGGCCCCCTGCAGCCCTCTCCGGCCCTGCTCCATCTCAAAGGGCATGAGATTGGGGGCACTGTGCCCACCAAGTGCTCACACACGTCTCCCTCTAGGCCACATTCCAGGCACCTGGCACCCCAGGAGCCCCTGCACAGTGGCCCAAGCCCCTTTCAGGGCCTGCGTGGAACTCCCCAGGGTCTGTACTCCCAAGGAGGGAGGGGTCTTGGCTCTGGTGTTGTGGAGGCATGTGTGCGTGTGTGTGGTGTGTGTTGACAGTTTGTGTGTATGTGTGTATGTGTGTGCATGTGTCTGTATGTGTGTACATGGCCGGGGGTAGCCACGGGGCTGTCATGCAGGGAGATGCACAGGAGTCATTGCAGGTGAGTGTGGCTGGGAAGGAAGACGGGGGTGGCTGTGGGCGGCACTCCTCAGCCTATCACACCACAGAGCGAAGCTGGGCTTGAGCCTGGCCTTCCTTGTGCTGTGCAGGCTGTGTCAGGGCGGAGGGACGGCTGTATTTCATTGTCCCTGAGCTTGATGGCTGTCTCTCGATGTCTACACTGCATTCGAGCCCAGGACCCACGGAGCTCAAGGCTGGCCGGCCTCCCCAGCTCCTGTTCAACTCATGGAAGCCTGACCTGCGTCTTGTGCCACGGGAGGCGATGGCAGAGGGGAGCGGGAGGCAGGGCCGTGGGGCTGCCTGCCGGGTGGCTCAGGACTTACTCATGTTTTCTGAGATGCGTCTGTAGCCTCATGCTTATCGGTGGCTGGGAGTCGGACTGGGCTGCAATTCTGTATCCTCTCCTTCTCCAGTTAGTCCCGAGAGCTGTCTGCATATCACAGGCGCTGCCCCTGCACCTCGAGGGCACCAACGGGGCCTCTGCAGCGTGAGGCGTTTCCCACACCCCACGGTGCGGGGTTTGCCATGAGGCCCTGGGGAAGGGGCTTCATCCCCGGGCTCAGCTGCTCTGCAGTGAAGGCCAAGCCTCTTTGCTTGCCTGGGACAGCCCCACACCCCTGTGGGCATCTGGAGCGTGTATGTGTGCCTATGTGTGTGTTGTGTGTGTGTGTGTCTGTATGTGTGTTTGCGCATGTGTTTCCGTGTGTATGGTATGTGTGTTGTGTGGTGTGGGTGTGTGTGTTGTCTGTATTTGTGTTTGTATGCATGTGTGTGCGTGTGCATGTGGTGTGTATGTCTGTATGTATGTATGCATGTGCATCTGTGTGTCTGTATGTATGGGGTGTGTGTGTGTGCATATGTGTGTGGTGTGTATGTCTGCATGTATGTGTGTGCATGTGTGTGTCTGTATGTATGGTATGTGTGTATGTGTGTGCATGTGTGTACTGTGTATGTCTGCATGTATGTGTGTATGTGTGTGCCTGTGTGTCTGTATGTGTGGTGTGTGTGCATGTGTGCACGTGTGCTCTGTGTGTTGATGGTGTGTGTGTGTGTGTTTTCCTGTTGCAGGAGTGATGGAAGCCCTTGTTGCTCCCTGGTGTCCTGGGCACAGCCCCTGCTTGTGGCTGATTTGCCCAAAAGAAGGTTGATGGGACCCGACTCCCCACTCCCCAGCTGGCTCCAAGGGGATCAGGGAGCCTGAGCCGTGGCACAGGCTGATTTAGGTCCCCGCCTGTGGCAGGACGTCCTTGTGCTCAGACCACAGCAGGCTTGAGGCCGGAAGAGCCAAGCCGTGGAGGAAGCTGTGTCTGAACATGAGCGGCCGGGAGTGTGTGAGCTCTGGGAAGGAAGCCGGCATGTGAAGTTTGAGTGTTATGAGTTCAGACGCCAGTGTTCCGTCCTCCAGCAAAGGAACCATGTTTTATAAATGTGGCCTTCTTACTGACATACTTTGCCCAAGCTCATAATTCCGCTTGTCAGAGAAAAGGCCACAGAGGAGCGAGCCATTTCAGACATGTACGTGAGTGTTAAGTCTGTCCGCTTAGCTTGTGTGCCGCGCCGCTGGACTTGCTGTAACCTTCCCCCTCCATCACCGTGGCAGGAGCTTCCCGGCCAGCTTTGATGTGCAGGGACAGCAACTGGGGGGATTTGGGGGCAGAGGGGCTATACCAGGGCAGGCACTGGCCGACCACAGGGCTGCTTATATGGCCTTGGGAGGCCAGTTTTCAGTGAAAGGGCAAGAGAAACCATCACTGGCTATGTGCTTATCCTGTTATCCGCGTATCGTCTTTGCAAAGTATCTGTTTAATTTTTTTGCCATTAAAGAGACCTGTGCCAGGTGCAGGGGCTCACACCTGTAATCTCAACACTTTGGGAGGCCGAGGCAAGAGGATTGCTTGAGCCCAGGAGTTTGAGACCAGCCTGGATGACAAAGTGAGACTCTGTCTCTGTTTATAATAGAAAAAAATATAAAAAGAATACCTGGATTGTTAGATTTCTTATGATTGAGGTAGAGAGTTATTTATATATTCTGGATACAAGTTATTTATCAGATATGATTTGAAAATATTTTTGCCTCATCTGACTTGTCTTTTTGTTCTCTTAACAGTGTCTTTCAAAGAGTAGATATTTCTAATTTTGACAAAGTCTAGTTTATCCATTTCACAGGGATTATGCTTTTGGTGTCTCATTCAATGGCTTTTTGCCTAACCTCAAAAGTTACATTTTTTTCTCTCTTCTCTTTTAAGAGTATTATAGATTTTCAAATGATGCTTAAGCCCATGATCTATTTTGAGTTTACTTTTGTATAAGGTGTAAGATATAGGTTGAAGTTCATTTTTGTGTGTATAAATGTTCAAATTTTCCAGAAATATTTGCTGAAACACAATTCTTTCCCCATTGAATTGTCTTTGTACTCTTGTTAAAATCGATTGACCATGTCTGTGTAGGTCTATTTCTTGACTCTATTCCGATCCATTGATCTATATGTCTACCCTTTCACCAATATTACACGATCTTAATCATTGCATGTTTAAAGTAAGTAAAAATATGGCAATGTAAGCTTTGTTCTTTTTCAAAAATATATACATTTTAGAAGCAGCATCTGCATGTCTATAAGAAATCCTGCTGGGAGTTCATTTGGAATTGTATTCATAGATCATTTTGGGAAGAATTGATATCTTAACTAAATTAACAACATACCTGTCCGTGAACATGGTATGTTGTTCCATTTATATAGGTTTTCTTTTATTTTTGTTTTTTGGAGACAAGGTCTCATTTTGTTGCCTGGCTGGAGTGCAGTGGCATGAACATGGCTCACTGTAGCCTCAACTTCCTGGACTCCAGTGATCCCCTTGCCTCAGGCTCCCAAGTAGCTGGGACTACAAGCATGTGCCACCACACTTGGCTAATTTTTGTATTTTTTGTAGAGAAGGGTTTTGCCATGTTGCCCAAGCTGGTCTCAAACTCCTGAGTTGAAGCAATCTGCCTGCCTTAGCCTCCCAAAGTGCTGGAATTATAGGCATAAGCCACCAGGCCTAGCTGAATTTCCGTCCTTTTAAATTTGTGATGGCTGTTTCATGATCCAGAATTTAGTTTACCTTGGCAAATGTTTTATGTACACTTGAAAAGAATTTGTATTTTGCTGTTTCTGGATAATGTGTTCTATAAATGCCAGTTTAGTCAAGTTGGTTGGTGATGGTGTTCACATTTTCTGTATCTTTGCTGTTTTTCTCTTTACTTGTTTTATTGATCACTGAGAGAGAAGTTTTGAAATCTCGAAATATAATTTTGGATTTGTCTATCTCTCCTTTCAGTTCAATAAGTTTTTGCTTCATGAATTTTACAGCTTTGTTCTTAGGTATATATACGTTTAGAATTGCTATGTCTTCTCAGCGAATTGAGCTTTTTATGATCGTGTGATATGTCTTGTTGTGTCTGGTAATTTTTCTTGTTCTGAATTCTATTTTGCATGATGTTAATATAACTATTCCAGCTTTCATTTGGCTAGTGTTTTAATCATATTTTAAAAGTCCTTTTCTTTTAACCTGTGAGTATCATTATATTTAAAGTGGGCTTTTAGACAGCATGTAGTTGACTGTAAGTGAAGATTCTGAAGAATGAAAAGTCAAATACTGTATGTTCACACTTGTAACTGGGAGCTAAGCTATGAGGACATAAAAACATACAGAGTGATATAATGGACTTTGGAGGCTGGGGGACCAGGTTGGGAGGGGGGTGAGGAGTAAAAGATTACCTACTGGGTGAGCATACACTGCTCAGCTGACAGGTGCACTAAAATCTCAGAATTCACCACTATAGAATTCATCCACGTAACCAAAAAGCACTTGTACCCCAAAAGCTAATCAAAAATCAATTTGACAATATCTGTCCTTTAATTGGTATTCGTGACCATTTTATTTTAATATAATTATTGATGTCATTGGATTGACTGCTACTATTGTATTTTTTGTGCTACTTATTTCCTTTGCCTTTGTTTTCTGTTTCCATTTTCCTGCCTTATTTTGAGTTACTTGAATATTTATTTTGCATAGCATTTTAATGTGCTTATTTGCTTTTAATTATATCTACCTGTGTAAGTTTTTAAGTGGTTGGCCTAGGGTTAACTACACACACGTGTACACATGCATATATATATATACACACACACATATGTGTATATGTACACACACACTTATCTTTTCAAAGTTTACTGAAAATTAGTATTTTACCACATTAAGTGACATGTACATGTAGAAACCTTGCAGCCATATAAGGCCCTTTACTCTTCCCTTTGTGTTTTGTAGTTACCTTATATATTACAGGTACATTTCCACACAGCAAGGTTTTAATCATGTATATTTCTTTTAATCACACATATTTTAAAGTATGTAAGAGGAGGAAAGAGCCTGAACAGGTAATTCCTGAAGCTTCACTTCCTTCTGGGATTATTTTCCTTCTCTCTGAAGAACTTCCTTTAGCATTTCTTTTAGAGCAGGTCTTCTGCTCTAATTCTCTTTGCTTCTCTTAAAATGTCCCTGTTTTATTTTAGTCTCTGAAGGATACTTGCTCTGGAGGTAGAACCCTGGGTGATAGTTCTTTCCTTTCAGCACTTTAAGTTGTTGCATCTCTGTCTTGTGGCCCCACAGTTGCTGGTGAGAAATCTGCCGTTATTCAGTTTGTTAGTGCCCTTTGCACAATACGTTTTTACTCTGACTACTTAAAATCCTTTTTGTTGTATCTTTGGTTTTCAGTAATTTTATTATAATGTGCCTGGGTGTGGTTTTCTTTGAGTTTATTTTATCTGGAATTTACTGAGATTCTTGAATCTCTAACTTTTTTTTTTCCTTTTGCCCAGTTTGGGAAGTTTTAGTTTATTATTTTATCTCGTGTGTGTGTGTGTGTGTGTATATATATATATATACCATTTTTTTTCTCATTCTTTTTTATTTTTATTTTTCTTGAGACAGATCCTCACTCCATTACCCAGTCTGGAGTGTAGTGGCATGACCACAGCTCACTGCAACCTTGACATCCCAGGCTCAAGTGATCCTCCCACTTCAGCCTCCCAAGTAGCTGGGACTACAGGTGTGCACCACCACAGCTGGCTAATTGTTTTAAAAAATGTTTTTGTACAGATGGAGGGTCTCACTCTGTTGCCCAGGCTGCTCTCTAACTCCTAGGCTCAAGGATCCTCCAGCCTCAGCCTCCCAAAGTGTTGAGGTTACAAGCACCAGCCATCATGCCTGGCCTATTCCTTCATTCTCAGATTTTAACAATATTAGACTTTTTGTTGTTTTTCACAGGCCACAAAACTTTGTTTTTTTTTTTTCTTTTAATCAGATTGGATAATTTCTATTGATTTGTCTTCAAGTTTACCAATAATTTCCTGTGTCATCTCCATTCTGCTATAATGACATCCAGTGAATTCTTTATTTTGATTATTTATATTTTTAAGTTCTAAAATTTTCATTTGTTTCTTCAATGTAGCTTCTAGTTTTCTGTTGACAATTTCTATCTTGCCATTCATTTTATAAGCATTTAGCCTTACTTCGTGGAAGATGAATATCTTAGCTGTTTTAAAGTCTTTGACAATTCTAACATCTATGTCATCTTGAGAGTGGTGTCTTTTGATGGCTTTTCTCTTTTCAAATTGCTAATATTTTAGTTTTTCTGTATTGTGAATCATTTTGTATTATATTTCAGAAACTTAGATATGATACTAAGGCACCCTAGATGCCCTCTGGCCTCCAGGTTCTGGGCTGAGGCTGTGAAGACACGGCTTTGACCTGGAGGCTGTGGAGTTTCCTGTGGGGAATTTCACTAATGTCCTAGTCTTGGTCCTGGCTCCAGAACCTTGTATCAGAATCACTTGTGGGGGCGTTGGCACACAGAGGGCTGTCCCTGGGGTTGTAGCAGAGTAAGCTATATCAGGGTCACCCATGGGGGTGTGGGTACACAGAGGGCTGCCCCCAGGACTCCAGCACAGTGAGCTGGATCAGGGTCACCTGTGGGAGTATTTGCACACAGAGGGCTGTCCTGGAGCAGCAGCACACTGCACTGGCATGTAGCCAGACAACTGGCCTTTTAAATGTTCTGTGGATAACTGTCCAGCTTGTGGGGTGGGTGCTCTGGGACCCAGAGTCAGCCTGCGCCCTCCCTGTCACCGAGCAGGGCACTCCTCGACCTCCCTGGTCGTGCACATGCTCTGTGGCCCTACATACACTCCTGGTGGTCTCTGAGGCAGGGGGCCACTCCCCAGACCCTCACCCTGAGCCTTCCTGGGCCTACAGCTCCCTAATTTTGGTAGGGACTCAGCGAACATGTGGATGGGAAGTTCTCTTCAGTTGTGGGATGAGCCAGCACTTCTGGCTGAAGAAAAGTAAGTGGCATTGGCATCTATGACAAACCCACAGCCAGTATCCTACTGAAAGGGGAGAAAGTGCGAACAGGAACAAGACAAGGATGCCCACTCTCACCACGGTTATTCAACATAGTTCTGGAAGTCCTAGCCAGGGCAAGAAAGCAAGAGAAAGATTATTGGAAAAGAGGAAGTCAAAATATCACTGTTTGCTGATGATATGATCATATACCTAGAAAATCCTAAAGACTCCTCCAAAAGCCTCTTGAATTTGATAGATGAATTCAGTAAAGTCTCAGGTTACAAAACCAGTGTACACAAATCAGTAGCACCAACAACACCAAGCTGAGAATCAAATCAAGAACTCAATCCCTTTACAATAGCTGCAAAAACAAAACAAAACAAAAAACAAAAAAACAAAAAACAAAAAACTCCAACAACAAACCGAAAACCTAGGTATACACCTAACCAAGGAGGTGAAAGATCTCTACAAGGAGAACTACAAAACACTGCTGAAAGAAATCGTAGATGACACAAATGAATAAAAATGCATCCCATGCTCATGGATTTGAAGAATCAATATTGTGAAAATGACCATACTGCCCAGAGCAATCCGCAGATTCATTGCAATTCCTATCACAATACCATCATCATTTTTCACAGAATTAGAAAAAAAGTCCTAAAATTCATATGGAACCAAAAAAGGGCCCTAACAGCCAAAGCCATCCTAAGCAAAAAGAACAAATCTGGAGGCATCAGATTAGCAGACTTCAAATTATACTACAAGGCTATAGTAACCAAAACAGCATGGTACTGTTATAAAAGTAGGCACATAGACCAATGGAATAGAATAGGGAACCCAGAAATAAAGCCAAATAGGTACAGCAAACTGATCTTTGACAAAGCAAACAAAAAAATAAACTGGGGAAAAGACACCCTATTCAATAAATGGTACTGGGAAAATTGAATAGCTGTATGTGGAAGAATGAAACTGGATCCATCCCTATCTTTCACCTATAGAAAAATCAGCTCAAGATGGACCAAAGACTTAAATATAAGACCTGAAACTATAAAAATTCTACAAGATAACAGTGGGAAAACTCTTCTAGACATTGGCCTAGGCAAATAATTCATGACTAAGACCTCAAAAGCAAATGCAACAAAAATAAAGATAAATAGATGGGCCCTAATTAAACTAAAAAGCTTCTGCACAGCAAAAGAAATAATCAGCAGAACAGATAACCCACAGAGTGGGAGAAATATTTGCAAACTACACATCTGACAAAGGATTAACATCCAGAATTTACAAGGAACTCAGACAAATCACCAAGAAAAACACCAAATAATTCCATTTAAAAGTGGGTAAAGGTCATGAACAGACATTTCTCAAAAGAAGATATACAAATGGCCAACTAACACATGGAAAAATGCTCAACATCACTAATCATCAGGGAAATACAAATTAAAACTACAGTGAGATTCCACCTTACTCCTGCAAGAATGGCCATTTTTAAAAAGTCAAAAAAGCAATAGATGTTGGCATGGATGCAGGAAAACAGGAATGTTTATACATGCTGGTGGGAATGTAAATTAGGACAGCCTCTGTAGACAACAGTATGGAGATTCTTTAAAGAGCTAAAAGCAGATCTACCATTTGATTCAGCAATTCTGCTACTGAGTATCTACCCAAAGGAAAAGAAGTCATTATATGAAAAAGACACTTGTACACATATGTTTATAGCAGTGCAGTTCACAATTGCAAAGACGGGGAACTAACCTAAGTGCCCATCGACCACTAAGTGGAAAAAGAAAATGTGGTGTCTGTACACCATGGAATACTACTGAGCTGTTAAAAGGAATGAAATAATGTTTTTTTTTGCAGCAACTTGGATGCAGCTGGAAGCCATTACTCGAAGTGAAGTAACACAGGAGTGGAAAACTAAAAACTGTACGTTCTCACTTACAAGTGGCAGCTAAGCTATGAATCTGGCATACAGACTGATATAATGGACTCCAGAGACTCAGCAGTGGGAGGGTGGGAAGGGGGGTAAGGATAAAAAAACTACACATTAGCTACAACGGACACCACTCGGGTGATGGGTGCACTAAAGTGTCATAACTCACCACTATGTAACTCATCCATGTAAACAAAACCCATTTGTACCCCAAAAGCAATTGAATTAAAAAAAAAAAGAAAATTGGCTGGACGCAGTGGCTTATGCCTGTAATTCCAGCATTTTGGGAGGCTGAAGTGGGCGAATTACCTGAGGTCAGGAGTTTGAGACCAGCCTGGCCAACATGGCGAAACCCCATCTCTACTACAAATATAAAAATTAGCTGGGTGTGGTGATGGTGCCTATAATCCTGCTACTCTGGAGGCTGACGCAGGAGAATTGCTTGAACCCGGGAGGCAGAGGTTGCAGTGAGCTGAGGTTGTGCCACTGCACTCCAGCCTGGGTGACAGAGTGAGGCTCTGCTTAAAAAAAAAAAAAAAAAAAAAAAAAAAGAAAAGAAAAAAGAAAATTAAGTGGCTTTGGGCAATATAATTTTCTCAACTCACGATAAAGTGAGAAATGGTACCTGCTTCTCAGTCATTCATTTCTGCAGAACTAGGGAGAGCGCCAGGCTTGGGGGAGGAGCTGCACCAGGTCCAGGGTTGAGTGTCACTGCTCCGACCGCCCTCTGGTGTCAGCATGCACCAGGATGTGCTTGGCCAGTGATAGAGGAGAAGTGAGTTTGTGTCATGCAAGTGGGAGCTCCAGAGCCATCTCGAGGTTCCTCCACCTCCCTTTCCCCAGATGGAACTGCTGTGCTGTGCAGGACCCATGAACCTGGCTCCTTTCAGGCAGAGGCTGTTCCTTCAGTTTGGTTTCAGAACAAGGAAGTAGCAGCTGTAGAGTCTCTGGGTGCCTGGCTGTGGGCACGTGACTGACCCAGGGCCCCAGCGGTTGAGCTCTGAAACCTGTTGTGGCCTTTCCACTGTGGCCTCCCTTCCCATGGCAGTGACTGAGCAGGGCAGGGACACCTAGGCGGACCAGGCACTCCTGGGAGATGTGGATGCCTCTGATGGCGACTTTGAGCCAATTTCCCTAGGACTGCAGGGGTCAAGACGTTTCCCAGCCGCCTTCCTCTCCTCTCTCCTTCCTGAGGGTCAGGCCCCAGCCCAGGCTGCCCTTCACTCAACCTGCCCCATTTCCCTCATGGCATCGCCTCTAAGATGTGCTTGGGGGCTGCTTCTTGGAGGCCCCCGACTAACACAGCAGACACTGTGCAGCACCCACGATGGGCATGCGTGTGAGTGTGGAATAAACCCTGTGTGAAAGCTGCTTGAACTTCGGGGTCATTGCTGCACAATACCGTAGTCTGAGATGAGCTACCCACGGCCCTTGTCATTCTGCTGGGGGCGACAGAGCCAAGAACAAGGCGTGGCGACTCCGTGGAGTGGTGCGCGGTGGCTGGGGTGTGAAGGCGGGCTCCAGGATGGTGCAGCCGAGGTGGTCAGGCTGACCTCTGCTCTCATTCTGACACATCTCTTGCAGCTTTGCTTGGTGTTTTCAGAAACTGGCTGAGTTGGACATGATCCTGGGTGTCAGGGAAACAAGTTCATGGGGGCGTTTGATTTGCGTTCACAGATATCTTTAGAGCTGAACGCGACTTGGCATAGGAATTCAGGAGGCTACACTACCTGCTTTTGGTGCGGCTGCGGGTGGGCTCTGTGGCCGAGCTGCTTTAGGAATCCGAGTGGCATCTGGCAGAGCGATGTGTGTAGCTCTACTTTCAAGTCCGAAATCTCAGCTGGCTTATTTGGTTTCTTCCTTGCAGGCTTTTTCCTCTTTCTTTTTTCTGTGCTTATGAAGCAGAAATAATTTACAAGGGGGAGACCTCTGGCAAATCCCTATTTACCTGCTGGGCCTATGGAGAAAACACCGGCTGCTTTGGAACTGGAGACCTCCCGCCCTTTCAGAATGAGAATGAACTTTCTAGAACCAGTCCAGACCTTTCCTGACACCCAAAGCAGCAGACGCAGCCCCTCTGTCTGTGGAGGGAGAGGAAACCACTGCGATGGTTTCAGAAAATGTGCAGGCTCAGGCTAAGAAGGCGAAAACTGCTCTCCAAGGCTCTCCTGGTTCCCACATCCAGGTTATTTCCGGAACACCATTCATTTATCCGATAAACGCAAAAATAGTGCTTACCGCGAGGCAGGACTGCTCTGAGCACGTCATAAATGTGAACTCATTGACCCTCTGAACACACCCTACAATGAAGGTATTACTGTCTCCATTTTACAGAAGGGGAAACTGAGGCACGGAGTGGTCACAGAACTGGCAAGCAGCAGAGTCCAGATCCAGTCTGGGTCATGGTTGTAGACGGTGCTCTTGCCCACACACTGGCTGCCTCAGGGACTCCTTCCTCCTTAAGGAGAATGCAGGAAGGCAGAGAGCCATGTGGGTGGTCCAAGTGACCCGTCCAGTCTTGGCCACAGCGCTGATCTTGGTTGACAATAATGACAAGGAGAATGTAGGCATAGCTCAGAGACATTGCGGGCTCGGCTCTAGACCATTGCAATAAGGCAAGTCACAGGAAGTTTTGGTTTAACAGTGCATATAAAGCTTATGTTTATAGTACACCGCAGTCTATTAAGTGTGCAACAGCCTGATGTCTAAAAAAGTGCATGCCTTACTTAAAAGTAACTTTAGTGCTAAAAATGCTAATAATCACCTGAGACTTCAGCAAGTCGGCATCTTCCTGCTGGCAGAGGGTCTCACCTCCATGTTGATGACTGCCAACTGATCTGAGTGACAATTGCTGAAGGCTGGGTAGGGGGCTGTAGCAACGTTGTAAAATGAGACAGTGAAGTTAGCCCCATCGAGTCACTCTTTTCATGATAGATATCTCTGTAGCATACGATGCTATTTGATGGCATTTTACTCACGGTAGACCTTCTTTCAGAATTGGGGTCAGTCCTCTCAAATCCTACTGGTGCTTTACCTTGTAAGTTTATGGAATATTCTAAATCTTTTTGTTGCCATTTCAACAATGTTCACAACACTTCACCAGGAGTTGATTCCATTTCAAGAAACCATGTTCTTTTTTTTTTTTTTTTTTGAGACGGAGTCTCGCTCTATCGCCCAGGCTGGAGTGCAGTGGCCGGATCTCAGCTCACTGCAAGCTCCGCCTCCCGGGTTTACGCCATTCTCCTGCCTCAGCCTCCCGAGTAGCTGGGACTACAGGCGCCCGCCACCTCGCCTGGCTAGTTTTTTGTATTTTTTAGTAGAGACGGGGTTTCACCGTGTTAGCCAGGATGGTCTCGATCTTCTGACCTCGTGATCCACCCGTCTCGGCCTCCCAAAGTGCTGGGATTACAGGCTTGAGCCACCGCGCCCGGCCGAAACCATGTTCTTTGTTCATCCATCACATAAGCAACTCCTCATTTTTTCAAGTTTGATCCTGAGCCTGTAACAATTCTGTCCCATCTTCAGGCTCCACCTCTAACTGCAGTTCTCTTGCTGTTCCCCCCATATCTGCAGCTACTTCCTCCACTGAAATCTTGAACCCTTCAAAGTCATCCATGAGGGCTGGAATCAACTTCTTCCTAACTCCCGTTAACGTTGATATTTTGACCTCCTCTTATGATTTATGAATGTTCTTAATGGCATGTAGAATGATGAATCCTTTCCAGAAAGTTTTAAATTTACTTTCCTAAGATCTTTCAGAGGAATCACCATCTATAGCATCTATAGCCTTACAAAGTATATTCCTTAAGTAATAAGACTTGAAAGTCGAAATTACTCCTTGGGCCAGGCGAGGTGGCTCATGCCTGTAATCCCAGCACTTTGGGAAACGGAGGTGAGTGGATCGCTTGAGGCCAAGACTTTGAGACCAGTCTTGGTAATGAGACTCCACTTCTACAAAAATTAAAAAATTAGCCAGGCATAGTGGCACATGCCTATAGTCCCAGTTACTTGGGAGGCTGAGGTAGGAAGATGCTTGAAGGCAGGAGTTTGAAGTTGCAGTGAGCTATGATCGCAACATTTCACTCCAGCCTGGGCAACAGAGAAAGACCTCTCTCTCTTTTAAGAGATTGGTCTTGCTCTGTCGTCCAGCCTGGAATGTCATGGCACAACCACAGCTAACTGTGGCATTAATCTCCCAGGTTCAAGTGATCCTCCCACCTCAACCTCCCAAGCAGCTGGAACTACAGGTGCATGCCACCACACCCAGCTAACGTATTATTATTATTATTGCAGAGATGGGGGTCTCCCTATGTTGCCCAGGCTGGTCTGGAACTCCTGGCCCCAAGTGATTTTCCTGCCTTGGCCTTCCAAAGTGCTGGGATTACAGGCTTAAGCCACCACACCTGGCCAACCCTGTCTCTTAAAAATATTTTTTTTCCCCTGATTCATGGGCTGCCAAATGGATATTGAGTCAGCAGACAAGAAAATTGCATTCATCTGCTTATACATCTCAGTTACCAGATGCATTGTCAGTGAGCAGAAATACTTTGAAAGGAGTCTTTCTCTCTGAGCCATAGGTCTCAACAATGAGCTTAAAATATACAGTAAATAGTGCCATAAACAGATGTGCTGTCATCCAGGCTTTGCTGTTCCATGCATAAAGCACAGGCAGAGTCAATTTCTTGAGGGACCTAGGATTTTTGGAATGGCAAATGAGCATTGGCTTCAACTAAAAGTGACCGGCTTCATTATCCCCAGCAAGAGTCAGCCTGTCCTTTGAAGCTTCGAAGCCAGCCATTGACTTCTCCTCTCCAGTTACGAAAGTCCTACATGGCCTCTTCTTCCATTACAAGGCTGTTTCATCTGCGTTGCAAATCTCTTGTCTACTGTAGCCACCTTCATCAATGCCCTTAGCCAGATCTTCTGGATAACTGGCTGCAGCTTCTCTATCAGTACTTGCAGCCTCACTTTGCACTTTTATGGAGACGGCTTCTGTCCTTAAACCTCATGCACCAACCTCTGCTAGCTTCAGACTTTCCTTCGGCAGCTTCCTCACCTCTCTCAGCCTTCACAGAGTTGAAGAGACTTAGGGTCTTGCTCTGGATTAGGCTTTGGCTTGAAGGAATACTATGGCTGCTTTGATCTTCCATCCAGACCATTAAAACTTTCTCCATATCAGCAATGAGGCTGTTTTGTTTCCTTATTCTTCACGTATTCACTGAAGGGGGACTTTTAATTTCCTTCCAGGACTCTTCCTTGGGCATCCACAACTTGGCTCACTGTTTGGCCTAAGGGGCCGAGCTTTCAGCCTGCCTCAGCCTTTCTCAGTAAGTTGAATCATTTCTAGGTTTTGATTGAAAGCGAGAGATGTACACCTCCTCCTTTCACTTGAACACTTAAAAGGCCATTGTAGGGTTATTAATTGGCCTCATTTCAGTGCTGCTATGTCTCAGGGAAGAGGGAGGCCTGAGGAATGGGAGAGAGATGGGGAATGGCTGACCGGTGGAGCGGTTAGAGCACACGGGACATTTATGGATGAAATCCATTGTCTTATATGGGTGTAGTCCACCGTGCCCCAAAACAATGATAAGGGGAACATTGAAGATCATTGATCACAGATTCACATAACAGATATAATCATAATGAAAAAGGTTGAAATATTTGTAAAAATACTGAAATGTGACACAGACATGAAGTGAGCACGTACTGTTGAAAAAAATGTCACTGATGGACTTGCTGGAGGTGGGGTTACCACGGAATGTTAATTTGTAAAAAATGCGCCCAGCACTTTGGGAGGCTGAGATGGGTGGATCACGAGGTCAGGAGTTCGAGACCAGCCTGGCCAACATGGTGAAACCCCTTTTCTACTAAAAATACAAAAATTAGCCGGGTATGGTGGCGCATGCCTGTAATCCCAGCTACTCAGGAGACTAAGGCAGGAGAATTGCTTGAACCTGGGAGGTGGAGGTTGCAGTGAGACAAGGTCACTCCACTGTTCTCCAGCCTGGGCAACAGAGTGAAACTCCATCTCAAAGAAAAAAAATGGCATCTGTGAAGTACAACACATCGGTGTATAATAAAACAAGGTGTGGCCAGGCACAGTGGCTCATGCCTGTAATCCCAGCACTTTGGGAGACTGAGGCAGGTGGATCATGAGGTCAGGAGACCCAGGCTATCCTGGCCAACATGGTGAAACCCCATCTCTACTAAAAATACAAAAATTAGCTGGGCGTGGTGGCACACACTTGTAATCCCAGCTACTCGGGAGGCTGAGGCAGGAGAATTGCTTGAACCCAGGAGGCAGAGGTTGTGAGCTGAGATTGTGCCACTGTACTCCAGCCTGGTGACAGAGTGAAATTCCGTCTCAATAAATAAATAAATAAATAAATAAATAAATAAATAAATAAAACAAGGTATGCCTGTAACCCTCTTCGGGTTGGTTACAGAAGTCAGGTTTGCACATACACAGCTTTGGAGGACAACTCACCTGGGCCCAGGGGTGCTCAACTGCTCCCACCAGGGAAGAGGCAAAAGCGAGTGCACGGTGGCCATCCCACTGGGCCCTTCCCACCCTGTCATTTGGGCCAAGATCCTCGAGGGGCTGGGGACAGTGGAGAATGCGCAGATGGAGGTGGCCTGTGCAGGGTCCCACCTACCTGGGTCAGAGCCAGTGCTCAGGACAGCCACAGCCTCCCCCACCCCATGCCGCGCCCCCCGCAGCGAGGCACCTGGTGCTCAGGCACCTGCCCCGTGCAGGGTCCCCTGGTTTCTAAACTTTGTTGCTAAAGTTGCCTAAGTGGAGAGGAATGGGTCTGCCTTCCCCGACAGCAGGTGTGGGCTCTGCCTTCCCTGACAGCTGCGGTGCTTCCCTGGAGTATGGATCCAGGAGAGGACACCTGGAAGGCATGCCCGGGAATGGCAACGTGACACTGGCTTCTCACAGTGGCTTCTGGAACTCTGCTTGGAAAATCGTTCCTTACAGAGATTCAAATGCCATCCCTGCACAGAAGAGAAATCTGTCAGAAATTACTCAACGAAGGGTGCATCCCTGTGTGCAGTCTGATGGTGAGGGGAGCCAGAGAGGGAGAAAACTGTTAGAAACAGCGAGAAGCAGTGGAGATGACACATGGGCCGTTCCTCCCCATTTTGGATCTAAGTTCAGCGTTCGGGGGACTCTGTGGCATGTTGTCGGGGAGGGGCTATGTGTGGATGAAGAGGGGCCCCCCC
>NC_045442.1:2020269-2033463 GCF_002776525.5 Piliocolobus tephrosceles
AGGGGTGGGGGGTCTTGGGGGGGGCCTGGGGGGTGGGGGACCTAGGGGGTGGGTGTTTTGGGGGTTGGGGTTCTGGGGGGTCTGGGAGGTGGGGGGCCTGGGGAGTGGGGGATCTGGGGGGTGGGGGTCCTAAGGGTTGAGGGTTCTGTGGGGTGGGGGACCTGGGGGCAAGGGGTCTGGGGGTTCGATTGCAATATTCTAAAACTCCTCACCTTGCAGAGAATGGATTTATCATGGTGATACATGTAAACAAAATAAACCTTTTGTTAAAGTACCTTACACCACCTGTCTTGGAACTTCGATGCTGGCAGATGTCTCCCGTTGGTCTGAGTGGGTGTGGGAGCAGTGTCTGGTCACCATGAGATGCCTGCTCCCCTCACAAGTGGCTGTTCGTGACCCAGGGGGGGCATTTTCTCCGAATACCTGCGTGTGGTTCTGTGTCCTGTTTACACGTGAGTCTGGCCTCGGTGAGGCTGCTGCTTTCCCCTGCGTTTCTGTCTTCTCATCCGGGTAAGGGGTGCCAGCTAAGAACTCCGCTTGCAAAGGAAGCGGGATGGCTGAGCTGCTTTCAGATGCAGCAGCATAAACACAGGGGGTCCTTACTGGACACAGGGGCTCCTTATGAGACACAGGGGGTGCTTACCTGACACAGGGGGTCCTTACCGGGCACAGGGGGTCCTCACCGGGCACAGGGGGTCCTTACCGGGCACAGGGGGTTCTTACCTGACACGGGTGTCCTTACCAGACACGGTAGGTTCTTACCAAACATGGGGCTCCTTACCGGACACAGGGGAGCTCTGCCGGGCAGCCCAGCTGCTCCTGGCTCCTGGTGGCAGCATGGATGCCGTTGCCTGGGGACGTGTTCTGGACCAAGATAAAAGGTCTGTGCCAGGGAAAGATGAAGACAGAAGAGCTGGCCAGTGGACTGACTGGGCTTAACACGTCTAAAGGAGCGACTGGATCCTGAAGTGGGAGGGACCCAGACACCCGTGGATGACAGCTGATGTCCACTCACGCCAGCCAGCTGCCTTCAGAAGGGGCTGCTGCCCAGGCGGTGGCCTCTGGCTTCCCGCAGGTGCCAACATCTGCCTGCTGGGTGCCTGAGGAGCCTGGGGAGTCCAGTGCCCGACTCACAGTGACAAAGATGGGCCCTGATCAGGGTTGCTCTGAGTGGACGCTGTCTCCTAGTCTGCTGCCCTGGGGTCCTCCTGGACCCCCTCCCTCCCTCAACCCTTGGACCAGTATGTCTTGGGATGTGGCCGTACTGCTGCGGGGCCCGAGACCCTTTCAGGGGACTCAGAAGGTAAAATCTACATTCACAACGACACTCGGATGATATTCGCTGGGTTCATAGTGTTGGCATTACAGGGGTGTGGCAAAAGCTGCTCCAAAGTCGTAGAATTGCCGGTGTCTGCACAGGAAACGGGCAATGGCCAGGCCTGGGTGGGCAGTGCCTGCCCCAGGGTCTCTCCCAGAGTCTCTTCCAGCATCTCTCCCCAGAGTCTCCCAGGGCCTCCCCCAGGGTCTCTCCCAGCATCTCTCCTCAGGATCTCCCCCCAAGGTCTCTCCCAGGGTCTCCCCAGGGTCTCTCCGGGTCTCTCCTCCAGCGTCTCTTCCTCAGTGCCACCCTCTCAATGTCTTTGCTCTCAGAGATAAACAAAAAGCCACCTTCACCTATAAATGTCCTTGACGAGGCAGGAAAAGTATTATTTTTTGAATCTCAATCATTGACCACACATCCTGTTAATATTCTTTTAACAAAACAAGACACACACCGTCAGGCTTCTGCTAACACGAGAACGGTGACGCCTGGAGGAGGAGAGACTGTGCCCGGCTTTGAGCTGTGAGTTAAACTTGCTGCTTTTCTTCTTAATCCAACACTATTTCTATTTGAAAGAATGACTGAGGGAAAACGGTCATTACCCAGGCTTCGGTATGGGGCATATACTTTCTCAAAAATGAGCAAAGTGAACTTGTCACTTTGAGGAAAACACTGACAGCATTTGGTGCTAATGATGAAATCTGAACTTTCAGACAAAAATTAGAATTTTGGATAACTGGTGTCTGTCGCCGTCTCTGACAGCTTCCCAATATTTAACAGCCTTTCCAGCGGGGTTACTGGTGATTTGAAAATACGTGATCTTTTGATATTGAATATAAAATGTGCCAGCACTTGGAAGATCTGCCTCATTCACTGAGCCAGTATTTCCAAATGGCCGGCGCACGATGTTATAAAATCATGCACACGAGAAAAAGTTCCACACAGAGTGTGAGACAGAACCAAGGAGCTTGGCACACAGAGGACAGCCGGCCCAGTGATGTGGGCCAGATCCCAGCTAACCGCCAACACGCCAGCCACAGTGACCTGAGCGGTCTTCTGTAGCGCTCCTCCCTTTGCTAACCACACATCTCTGCGAGGATGCACTTTCTTCAAAAATTACAACCAAAATAACATATAGAAGATTTTGAATATGAACCAGTTATGGGAATGTAACTGTCCTCTATTAAGCCAGAAATTAAAGAGACTGATACATGTTTATCTGCCTGCAGTATATAATCCATACGTGTTATACACATAAATACATACACATATAAAATGTCCTCCTCACTAGTTTTTTTGATTTGAAAAATCTAGTTAGTTTTTATAAAGTGTTATGTCGCCGGGCGCGGTGGCTCAAGCCTGTAATCCCAGCACTTTGGGAGGCCGAGGCGGGCGGATCACAAGTTCAAGAGATTGAGACCACGGTGAAACCCCGTCTCTACTAAAAATACAAAAAATAAGCCGGGTGCGTGGCGGGCGCCTGTAGTCCCAGCTACTCAGGAGGCTGAGGCAGGAGAATGGCGTGAACCCGGGAGGCGGAGCTTGCAGTGAGCCGAGATTGTGCCACTGCACTCCAGCCTGGGTGACAGAGCAAGACTCTGTCTCAAAAAAAAAAAAAATAAATAAAAAAATAAAGTGTTATGTCAACATAGGATGAGTTCATAATGCTAATTTTAAATGAACCAATCAATCAATGTTGATAATTTTCTCGAATTTACCACATGGCATATATTGATAGATCTAAGCCATGTAAACCAAGGCTCTTTGAAGTCTTTACTCATTTTTCAAAGTGTAAAGTTTGAGACCTGCTGACGGGGGAGGCTGTCTGCAAGCCTGGTGGCCTGTGATCACGGCTCCCCAGCCGGAGTTGAGGGGAAGCAGGTGAGTCTGAACAGAGGCTGGCCACACTCTGCACACAGTGGGTGTTGAGTACAAAGCTGGTAACTGCTTGAGCAAACTTCCCTCCCAGAAAGGAGGCCTGGCACCCAAGGCACCTGCTGTGGACATGGTGGTCTCTCTCCAGAGCGAGGCTCCTGTGAACAGCTCTGTGGCTCCCCTCTCGCACCCCGTCCCAGCTGGGCCGCCAGCTCACTGTGGGCCATGGCTTTTCTCGGAGCAGATCTTTCTGTCTATCTGGGGCTGAATGTTTGTATTTTCAGGGGCACCTGCTGTATGCAGCATCTGCTAAAGCCCAAATTTTGACAGACGTCCGTATCAGCCAGGAAGGGCTGGTTACCAGCTCAGCTTTCGAAGAAAGAATAAACAAAATATGTCTACATTTTCTCTTGGCGAATTAGTACCTTTGAAAGCAGAAGGCTGCTATTCTTTCTTGCTGCTTTGAACTCGCCTCATAATAAGGAAACGCTCACTATAGTCTTCACAGTCGTCACTGTTAGACTGTCTCCTTCGGGAATTGTTAAAACGGCAGTCATTGGCCAGCTTTGGTTCTTTATTTCTTATTTGATGGACACCCATGTAAATAACATACTGCAGTTTGCAAACAGATATATGCTATTTACATACTAAAGAGTATTTGTGCGCCCACCCCGAAGCTCGTCTACCCTGCCCATGGAGTTCGGTTCCGCACAGACACTAGGATGCACGTTTAGAACCGGGTCCTGTTGAACCCACCGGGGTCTCGGCAGCTTGACTTGCACGGCGAGGCCTCACTTAATTCCAAGGAACGGTCACACTTCTCATTGTGATGTGGCAATTTATGCCGCATCTAAGGCTCAGATCTTTTGGCCTCATTTGAGTCACTTGCATTTTGGTGTCGCTGGTGCGGGGGCTCAGGGTTAATGTCTGCAAGTGCATTTGGATCTTGCTAGGGAGAATCCCAGCCACTCCCTGCTGCAGGGTGGGTGGAGATGGGGGTGCACAGAGCCATTGCACGGGCAGTCCAGGAACGGGGGCTCCCAAGCACTGGAAGGGGGATGTTCTCATGCTGGGCATGGCCTCCAGTGCTTCCTGAGACTGTGTCGTGCGTCTTCCTAAGACTAAGACTCTGTGGTGCGCCCAGGGTGGGAGGGCCTGACTCCTCCTTATCCTCAAGACCTAAATATGCCCACTTAGCTGTAAGACTGTGAGCACCCAACCCTCATTCTGAAGGCTCATACCTTGAATGGTTTTTTCCTAGTGGTGCTCTCTCAGTCAATACTGTGTATTCATACCGTGTAACCTGCCATGGAGTTGGTAAAACTGTCAAGCATGGTTCTCGTTCACAAGGAGCTTACAGTCTTGAGGGGAGATAAGTCTCAACCAGAAACATCACAGACTGTTGTGGTCTAAGCCACTATTTGGCGATTCAGCGTCCAGGACACGCAGAGCACAGTGACCGGGTGAACGGAGCGGCCCACAAGGAAGCTTCACCAGGAGGCTTAGCTCGGTGGGCGTGGTCTGAGCTGGGTCTTGAGGGTTGCCTAGGAGTCCAGTAGACAGACAGAGAGAAAGGCGAGGAGAAGGGGCTTTGAGCAATGAAGGTGCAGAGGCGGGACAGCAGAAAGGCCGGGGTGCGTAGGGTGGGGACGTGTGTTGGAAGCAGAGTGGACATGGCCAGTGGGAACTTAGGAGAGTCGTGTCGGACAGGAAGGCCTGGCCGGACGCCACGGAACAGGTCGGCAGACTGGGTTGGCCTCTGCCAACTCTCACGGGGGTTATCTATCGTCTTTTCTCTTTTGATGGTTTTGGGACCTTCTCAAGTTTCATTGTGATGTGTGTCCAGGTGTGAACTTCTTTTTATTTATCTTACTTGGAACTGGTTTAGCTTCTTAGATTTGCCGATTAGTCTTTTATTGGTTCTGGGATTCTTATCCCTTAACCATTTAACTATCACCTCTGCCCATTTTCTTTCCCCTCTCCTTCTGGAACTTCAGTTAGACGTTATGTTGTTCTGTGCAGGAAATGCACGAGTGTAGAAGAAAAGGTACACACAATACTTTTAGGAGAAAACAGCCTTTATCTCAAGTATATGGCAATACAGATACAATAAGCAAATCATATAATCAGCAAATGATATAATGAGGGAATTGCGATGGGAAGGGGAGAAGGGAAAAGATATAGCTCTTCTGTAACGAGTTGTTTGGCATGAGGTGCAGTCACGAGGGCCCTTTGCGACTGGGCTCAAGGAACACAAAAAGGTCAACTCGTTTTTGCGATTTTCTATTTTTTTTCAATAGCTAACGTATAGGAATGGATTGAAATAGGGATTTCTCTGAAACAGCACTGGATGAACCCCTCAAGGGGCTCACACAACCTGTTCTGGGACTTGGTGACCACTGTTTGTGTCCATGTCCAATTGAGTTCACGTTTGATATTTAACTTTTCCTCCACGTGTGTTAGGCTTTATTCTTCATGTGTTTTAGTTTCTATTTAAATATTTGCATGTTTTTGGTTCTTTGTGTTTTTTTCTGGATCGTTTCTCCACATCTGTGTTCTAGTTTACTAATTCTCCCTTCAGCCGTGTTTAATTTGTTGATAAACCCATCCATCAAATTTTACATTTTAGTTACACTTTCAATTCTCAGAATTCTGTTTTTTTCCAATGAGGTTGTTGTTTTAATATTGGTCATTGCTCATATTTTGGAATTTTATTTGATTTCTTTAAACATGTTAAACATATTTAATTTCCATTTTGTATTCCATAATTCAATTTTGAAATATTTGTATGATTGATTATTGTTTCTGCTGAATCTTGTTCCTGGTAACTTATGTCTTTGTGTATTTGTGAGTTTTGACTGTAAGCTCATATTTTTTGGAAGTTTATGTGCCAACTTTTTTTTTTTTTTTTCTGAGACAGAGACACTCTTTGTTGCCCAGGCTGGAGTGCAGTAGCGTGATCTTGGCTCACTGCAACCTCTGCCTCCCGGGTTCAAGCAATTCTCCTACCTCAGTCTCCTGAGTAGCTGAGATTACAGTTAAGTGCCACCACACCTGGCTAAAGTTTGTATTTTTAGTATAGACGGGGTTTCACCATTTTGGCCAGGCTGGTCTCGAACTCCTGACCTCGGGTGATCCACCCACCTCAGCCCCTCAAAGTGCTGGGATTACAGGTGTGAGCCACCACACCCGGCCTCTCTCAACTTTTATTTTAGATAGGGGGGGTCCATGCGCAGGTCTGTTACGTGGGAATATTGCAGTCGGTTAGTGAGCGTAAGTACCCAATAGGTAGTTTTTACCCATTCCCCCCTCACTCGTTCCCCCATCTAGTAGTTTGCGGTGTCTGTTATTCTCATATTTATGTCCATGGGTACTCAGTGTTTAGCTCCGGCTTATAAGTGAGAACATGTGGTATTTGGTTTTCTGTCCCTGTGTTAATTCACTTAGGATTATGGCCTCCAACTTCATCCATGTTGCTGCAAAGGACATGATTTCCTTCTTTTTACATGACTGCATAGTATTCCATGGTGTACACATACCACATTTTCTTTATTCAATCCACAGTTGATGGGCACCTAGGTTGATTCTATGGATTTGCTATTGTGAATAACACGGTGATGAACATACAAGTGTGTGTCTCTTTTTGGTATAATGATCTATTTTCCTTTGAGTATATGCCCAGCAACAGGACTGCTGGGTCCAATGGCAGCTCTGTTTTAAGTCTGAGAAATCTCCAAACCGATTTCCACAGTGGCTGGACTAATTTACACTCCCACCAACAGTGTATAAGGGTTTCCTTTTCTTCACAGTCTCACCAACAACTGTTATTTTTTGACTTTTTAATAATTGCCATTCTGGCTGATTTGAGATGGTCTCTCATTGTGGTTCTGATTTGCATGTCTCTGATGATCAGTGATGATGAGCATTTTTCATGTTTGTTGGCTGCTTGTGTGTTTTCTTTTGAGAAGTGTCTGTTTATGTCCTTTGCCCATTTTTAAATGGGGTTATTTGTTTTTTGCTTGTTGATTTGTTTAAGTTCCCTGTATATTCTGGATATCAGACCTTTGTCAGTGCATACTTTGTCAATATTTTCCCTCCTCCCGTAAGTGTCTGTTTAGTGTATTGATGCTTCATTTTGTTGTGCAGATGCTCATTAGTAGATTAGTCTCTACTGTCAATTTTTGTTTTTGTTGCAATTGTTATTGGGGATTTAGTAAAAAGTTCTTTGCTAAGGCCAGAGTCAAGAAGGGAGAATATTTCCTAGGCTTTCTTCAAGAATTTTTATTGTTTGAAGTCTTAGAGTTAAATCTAATTCATCTTGAGCTAATTTTTGTGTATGGTGAAACGTAAGGGTCCAGTTTTATTTTTCTGCATATGGCTAACCGGTTATCCCAGCACCATGTATTGAATAGGGAGTCCTTTCCCCATTGCTTCTTTTTGTCATCCTTGTCGAAGACCATATAGTCATAAGTGGGAGGCTTATTTCTGACTTTCTACTCTGTTCCATTGGTCCATGTGTCTGTTTTTGTACCAGCACCATGCTATTTTGGTTTGAGTATAGTTTGAAGTTAGAGTATAGTTTGAAGTTGGGTAATATGATGCCTCTAGCTTTGTGTTTTTACTTAGTGTTGCTTTGGTTATTTGGGCTTTTTTTTTTTTTTTTTTTGTTCCATGTGAATTTTAGCATAGATTTTAAAAAAACTTCTGTGAAGAATGATGTTGGTAGTTTGATACGAATAGCACTGAATCTATAAATTGCTTTGGATAGTATGTCCATTTTAACAATATTAATTCTTCCAGTCCATGAACATGAAATTTTTTTCCATGTACTTGTGTTGTTTCTGATTTCTTTCAGCAGTACTTTGTAGTTCTCTTCGTAGAGATCTTTCACCTTCTTGGTTAGCTGTATTCCGAGGTATCTCATTTTCTTTGTGGCTCTTGTAAACAGGATTGTGTTCTTGATTTGATTGTCAACTTTGACATTATTGGTGTAGAGAAATGCTACTGATTTTTGTGCATTGATTTTGTATCCTGAAATTTTACTGAACTAGTTTATCATGTTTAATAGCCTTTTGGTGGAGTCTAGGATTTTCTAGGTATAGAATCATATCATTAGCAAAGAGGGAGAGTTTGAACTTCTTCTTTTCCTATTTTGATGCCTTTTATTTATTTCTCTTGCCTGATTGCTGTGGCTAGGACTTCCTTTGCCTTTTTGTTTTGAATAAAAATTTGGCCTTGTTTTATTTATTTATGCTGACAACTGCTTTCACATGGATTTTGGTCTTTGAGAATTCTTTACTTTCTTGCCAATCATTAATGCATTTAAAAGCTGTTTTCATATATTTCAGCATTTTAAATTGTTTTCAGAAGGAGGAAATAGGGTTCCTGATTTGTTGCCTTGTTGGAAATGGACACCTACCCATTCTCTTTAACCTGGAGTTTCTTTTCTTTTTACACAGAGAACTAATGTTTTAATTTTTATTTTGTTAAAATCAGCTTTACTGAGGCATAATTTACATAACAGAAATTCAGCTATTTGCCGTTCATTGTTTAATACTTCTTGACAAATTTCTGGATTTACCTAATTACCACCACAATCAACATAAAGAATATTCTCACTACTCCCAAAAGTTATCTGTTTGCAGTCAATTCCCTCCTCCAGTTCCTGACTCCAGGCCCCACTCTTCTGTGTATGTCCCTATCGCTTTGCCTGCTGTAGATTTCTGTATACTTGAGGTCATGTGGTATGGATCCTCTTGTGTTGCACTCTTTCCCTTAGCATAATTGAAAGAGATTTATCTGTGTTGTGCTTTATCAGAAGTTCATTTCTTTTCATTCTAAACAGCATTTTATTGATATAGGTATCTATGGGGGGTTTGGCTCCCATGATTCTAGAGGCTGAGAAGTCCAGTGGCAGGCTGTCTGCCTGCCTGGAGACCCTGGGATGAAGGCAGCGTGGCTCAGGCCGAGGTCAAAGGCCTCGGAAGTGGGGAAGCTGGTGTTGTAATTCTCGGTGCAAGGCTGAAGGCCGGAGAACCTGAGGGGCTGCTGGTGTGCATCCTGGAGTTCAAAAGCCAGGGGGCTGGAGTTCTATGTCCAAGGACAGGAGAAGAGGAGAGTCCCAGCTCCAAGAGGGAGAGGAATTCAACTGTCCTCTGCCTTTTCTGTCCTCTCCAGCAGCTGAGGGGGATTGAGAGAGGTGAGAGGTGCCACCACACTGAGGGCAGATCTTCCCTGCTGAGTCCATCCAGACTCGCATGCGAAGCTTCTCCAGAAACAGCCTCCCAGACACGCAGATGGAACTTGCTTTACCAGTTCTCCAGGAGCCCCTCAATCCAGGTGCGTTGACATCCAGAGTCAAGCTTCACAAGCACCTTTGTTGAGATTAGTGGCCCACACAGGCATGGCCTTCCCTGGAGCCTGTCCTGTTCCATTGTCTGCGCCTGTCCTTGTGCCCACACCCTCCTGTCTGGGTGCCACAGCTTCACAGCTTGTCCCAAATCAGAGCCCGGAAGCCCTCAGCTCTCTGCTTTTCAGGTTCCGGTTGTCTTGGCGAGTCCACCCTGTGCTTTCTCACATGGATTTTGGAACCGCTTGTCCTTTGGGCCCCCATGGCTTCCATCTGGAGCCCTGCAGGGGCCTCCAGGAGTCTCCTGGCTCTGTCTGACCTTCCCCCAACATGGGGTTTTGTTCCAAAACTTTTGTTGATTTCTGTTCATGTCACTGTATGAAAGGGAATTGTCTTTTTCCACAGACCTGCTAGGATTCGTCAGTCGTTAAAACATCCTGGTTATTAAAATGAGCAAGACACTTTATTTTTCTTCATACTTTGGTCATAATATTATGCATGTAATTGTTTTCTCCTAAATCCAATTTTGATTTCTTACAAGGGCTAATGAGAGTTATCATGCTAGTTTGCTCCAAATTGTGTTTCTGCTAAAAATGTGAATCATTAGCTCTAAGCCACAGGGGTTGACTTGGGCCACCAGGTCGAAGATGAAAGTGTCCACAGGCCACGAGGCCGCTTTGTGCTCCTGACCGCTGCCCCAGCTGGCCAGAGAGAGGCTGAAGGTGCCCTGTCCTGGCCGGCCTGACCTCATCAATCCTCTCACCATCCCCACTGGCAACCCCGGCTCCTCTGGCTCACCAAGTGGAGGGACAGAGGGGCAAGGTCACCAAATGAGTGACAGCCATTGAAATTAATGCAAAAACCACAAATTAATGCAAAAACCACAATTACTTTTGCACCAACCTAATAAAATGTTCCGGTGCTTAAATTGGGAAATGCCACCAATTCCCAGAGGTACTTTCCCCCGTCCCCTTCATTTTAATTTTTCTCAAGTTGGGGTTCAGCTAGGGTGATCAACCCTTCCGGTTTGCCCCGGAATTCCTTGGTTTTAATACTGAAAGTCCTGCCACCCAGGAACCCCCCTGGGTCTTGGGCCTGTCTGGGATGGTCGGCCGCCCTGGCTACAGCTTATGGCCCATTCTGGGTAGTTTTCTGTTTTCCTTCCAACAAACTATTATGAAACTGATGATACATTTCATAACTGGTGGAGTCTGAAAACCCGGGAACAGAGCCCAATTCCCCTGCGGGAGAGCCACATGTTCATTAAAGGCCTCCAGGAATTCTAATCTTTCCTGAGCACGGGCCACTTTCAGGGCCATCTATTAACACCTGCAGAACCATGCTCCGTGGGAGCCACCCTGAGAAAGGCTGCTCAGCGACGGGACATTTGTGCAGAGAGCCCAGGGAGTGCAGGAATACATCCCTGTCACAAAGAGCCGCGCCCTGGGCCTTGCTGCCCTCTGGAGAGATAAGGTGCCTAGCAACAGGAATGAGCTAGTGAGGGGGAGGGAGGACTGCTTTGTAACTTAAAAGCAAACGAATCTGACCATCTAGCTTCTGACCTCTGATGAGAGATGGCATTCCTTCCTTCACTGAGCATGGACCTGTGGGGTGCCCAGCATGGGATGGTGCTCCCTGGCTCCTGCCCTCACGGGGCTTCCAGTCTACAAGTAAACAAACACATCAAATAATTCTGAAATGTGACAGGTGCTGGGATGGGCCAAGGAAGGTGTGGAAGGGGCTTTCTACTCTATCTAGGAAGGTGGTAGGGATGTTTCTGAGCAGGGGAATTGCAGTGGAGACCTGAAGGATGACAGGCTGTCAGCCTGGACAAGGGGGTTTAGTGATGGTAGTAGCCTGAGTCCGTCTGGTGGAGAGGCTTGCTGCAGCCAATGCCCAGGACAGCAAAGAGGTTGGTGGGTGCTCTCAGAGAACTGAGAGGGGTCCATGTACCTGGAGGGGAGGGGAGGGAAGGGGACGTGGCGAGAGAAGCTTATGTGGGACCTGATCTCATTAGGGAACCGGGAATGTAGGAAAGCCATGGCGATACTGTTTTAAAATCAATTCCCATTCCTTGCCAGTCACGACGCAAGGTCGTCAGTTGTTTATGGCTAAGGAAGGAGTTTAGTAATGCCTGCAACGGCAAACTCCCAGGACAGCAGACGTCCAGGTGTCCTGACACCTCATGACTACGCATGCTTTTAAGATAGCTATAGTCATGCTTTGACGTACTTACGCACTAAAGTGTCAAGGATAACTTTCTTTAAATCTACAAAGTACTACATTTTGTCCCACTGTCAATCCACCTGCACGTAGACATAACTTAGTTTAGCTTTTATATAGATAAGACCCCCACATAAGAAGAGTTTAAAACAAAGATGGCACAATCCTCCTCTTGCTTTCTGAGGACACCCTACTCTGTATCTGAGCAGCTTTCAGTAAACTCTCTCTTCTCCATGAACTCTGCAACTTGCTCTGAATTCCTTCCTGCTGGAGATCCAAGAACCCTCTCTCGGGGTCTGGATTGGGACCACTTTTTCTGGCAATGATGTGAATTGTGCTTTGGAACATTGTTTGTGCTGTGTGGGTAGGGTGGGCCATGAGGGCAGAGTGGCGGTGGGAGCCAGCGTCCCGGGCTGGAGGTGATGGCCACCTGGTCGAGTGGGGTTGGAGGGACGAGAGGGGATTCCAGATGGAACTCCAGGGTAACCAAAGCAGAGTGGAGGCAAGGGTAATACCTGCATTTCTGTCCAGAGTCAGGGATTGTGGAGCCTGGGGACATAAGGAGGGTGTGTGGGGAGGACAGTGGTGTAATTTCTAGTGGCGTGAAAATGCAACTCTCCACTCTGACACTTCACAGGGTCTGAGGAATGCAAGGCGGGGTGGGGCAGGCCTTGGCGGGGGTGGCAGTGAGACATTCCAGCACCTCCCATGGTTGTTCTGAGCTGTTCCTGGGTGGGACGCGGAGTGGGAGATCATGGGCTTAGCTTGCACCTTAATGAGTTCTGCGATTTGCAAAGTGGGAGAGGTGTTGAGTGAGCCGGGCTGTTGGTCTACAGCTAAATGAGGGAAGTGAATTTCAGTCCTCCCCCAGGGTCCAGCGGGAGGGGGTTGCTGGGACATGGAGAGAAGGGAGGAAGGAGGTGGGCAGGTGGGAGAACTGGGAAGAGATTCAGCACCTGAGAGCCCCACAGCCCCGGGGACCCCCATGTGACTTGCCATGGCTCCCACATCTGAGGCCGGCTCCTGCCATGCTCCCAAGCCCTCTGCAGGTGGAGGAAAAGGGGCAAATACCTTATTTGCATTGGGGCAGGGGCAGCAAAGAGCCCAGGGTGAGATGCAGAGGCCAGGTCCCCAGCGAGGGAGGCAGAGCATCAGAGAGAGATGCCGTGAAGATGCGGCCCTGTCCCACCAGGAACCCCAGGAGACACTGCAGGGACCTGCAGTTTCCTCCGAAAGCCTGGAGGACCTGAGACCCTGGGGTCGCCTGTTACAGACGGCGGCCTGGGCCCAAAGCTTGGAGGACCTGAGACCCGGGGGTCACCTGTTACAGACGTCAGCCTGGGCCCAAAGCTTGGAGGACCTGAGACCCGGGGATCACCTGTTACAGACGGCGGCCTGGGCCCAAAGCTTGGAGGACCTGAGACCC
>NC_045442.1:2033473-2050567 GCF_002776525.5 Piliocolobus tephrosceles
GGCCCAAAGCTTGGAGGACCTGAGACCCGGGGGTCACCTGTTACAGATGGCAGCCTGGCGGCGGGGGCATGTGTGGGTCCCACGGGCTTAGATGTTCCAGGATCAGTGCCTTGTAGGAGGACCCTGCTTCCCTGCGAATCCCGGTCCCGGGCCACCCTTTGGCGTATTTGTGAAACAAAGCGCGGTGCTGAATTGGCCTTGGTGGTTTCCCTGGGGCAGGACTTGGCAGAAACGTTTCCCTGACTCTCCCTCCACAGCTGAGTTCTCAGTCAGATTGACCTGATGCCGGGGACCCCGGCTGGAAGGGCATCTCTCCGGGTGCTGCTGGGTTGAGGGCAGCGGGGTCATCCCTGCTCAGCCTGGAGCAGGTTGGCTGACCTCTCAGATGCGTGGTTTACTTTGGAACGGAGCTCTTACCTCCCGCCCTGGGCCGGCACTGGCAGGGGCCACATGAACCCCAGCTGCAGGTGCTGCCGAGCTGGGGCCCTGGGTGGCCCAGGTGTGACTCAGGCTTGGTCTGCTGGGGAGTCCTTGCCTTTGGCACACACTCCTTTGAGTTAATTTTTCTTCCCCTCAGAGGAAAGGAGATGAAGTGCCTGTTGGTAGACTGGCCCCGACTCACTATGGCTTTGTTTGGCTTTAGCTATGACAAATGCCAAAGAAGAAAGGCTTGATGAATATTATTCCAGAGGATAGTATCAAATAAACCATCATTGCTGTCAAATTATGTTTAAATATGCTCTGTTTACAAAATCAATTATGCCATACACAAAGTAAATAATGTCCCGAGTGGGCAAAGCTAAAAGTAATCATCCAATCAATTATTAATAAAAATTCTTCAAGTACAGAATCCCTAAATATGGCCCCTTGGATGCTAACAATAAGGTCTCATGTTTATAAAGCACTATATGTGTGTGTATACATATATATAGTGTATGTGTATATATACACACACATACACTATACGTGTGTGTATATATATGTGTGTGTATATATGTGTGTGTATATATATAGTGTGTGTATATATATGTACGTGTGTGTGTGTGTGTACTATACATGTTGTGGAGGTTGCAGTGAGCCAAGATTGCACCACCACATTCCAGCCTGGGCGACAGAAGGAGACCCTGTCTCAAACCACTACAGCAAGCAAAACAATGAAATGACAAATGCTTATCTGTCAAAGGTCTTATATCCAGAATGTACAAAGAACACCAAAACTCAACAGTAAGAAACTATACCTATGTGTGTGTATATATATATATATTCCTGGGGGTCGGGGAGAGGGTGTCAAGTACTGCGCTCTCTCCTTACTTCACAGGGAGGCTTTCAGAATTGCCGTTGGAATCCAAGGTGGGCTTCAGGGACTATGGCTCACATCTCCGTCTTTATGTAACTCTTCTCAGGCAATTGTCAAGATCAGAGGAAAGAGGGTCTTTTTCCTTAAGCCAGAAAGCATGGTGCGCTTACAGAGCTTTTCTGAGATGAGATGTATCCTGCCTGCCATCCAAACTTCTGCAACACAAAGAATGTGGGAATTTTACAGCTACTGTTTATTGGGCACTTACTTGGAGATTCCCACGTGCTGAGCATTTATATACAACACGTGACATGGCCATCACCGCCACACTAAGTGCGCAGGCTGTTCAATACAGAAAGGAAGGCCCTGTGTGCCACGGTGCGGAACAACTGGATACCTAGATGCAAGAAAAAGAAAACTCTCCACCTAGTCCCTGCACAATAAACAAAAATAAATAAACAATAAATAAACAATAAATAAACCCAAAATGGATCATAGACTGAAATGTGAAACCCACAGCTGTAAAGCTTCCTGGAGAACGTACGAGATGATTTTTACAAGCTTGGGTTATGCAAGGGATCTTAGAGGTGACACGAAACAAAACACTCCTTGATGGGATTTTGTCAAAATTAAAAGTTGTGTTCTTCAAAATACATTTCTAAGCTGGGCATGGTGACTCACACCTGAAATCTCAGCACTTTGGGAGGCTGAGGCGGGCAGATCACTTGAGGTCAGGAGTTCGAGACCAGCCTGACCAACATGCCAAAACCCTGTCTCTACTAAAATTATAAAAATTAGCCAGGCTTGTTGGTGGGCGCCTGTAGTTCCAGCTACTCGGGAGGCTGAGGCAGGAGAATCACTGAACCTGGGAGGCGGAGGTTGCAGTGAGCTGAGATTGAGCCATTGCACTCCAGCCTGGGCAACAGAGGGAGACCCTGTCTCAAACCACAACAGCAAACAAAACAATGAAATGACAAGTGCTTATCTGTCTAAGTGCTTCTGTCCAGAATACACAAAGAACACCAAAACTCAACAGTAAGAAAACAAAAGCCCCATTTTAAAATTGGGCGAGAAATTTGGACAGATCCTTCACTAAAGCGAATGTCCAGATGGTAAATAAGCACATAAAAAAAAAAATGCTGTGCGTCATTAGTCATCAGGAAAATGCAAATAACAGCTGCGTGAAAACATCACGTCACACCTACTGAAAAGGCTAAAAAGGATATAAAGCAACACCCACAGACAATGCTGCCCGCCCCAGGCCGGCACTGGCAGGTGTCTCATGAACCCTAACTGCAGGTGCTGCCGAGCTGGGCCCTGGGTGGCCCAGGTGTGACTGTGGGAACCCGGCTATCGAAGCTCTCGCATCACTGGTGGGAACGCAATATGGTGCGGCAGCCAAGGCGGAAAAGCAGTGTGGGGGTTTCTCACACGGTTAAACACACTCTTGCCCGATGATCCAGCAATGGCTCTACGGGGAGTCCACCCAAGGGAAATGGAAACTCATGTTCACACAAAGACCTCCCTGTGAATGTTTCTAGTAACTTTATTGATAATTGCCCCAACGTGGAGACCATCCAGATATCCACCAACTGGCAAATGGATAAAGAAACTGGGATACCTTCCTGCAACGGGAGACGTTCAGGCACGAATTGCGGGAATAATCCCCACGGGCCTTATTCTAAGGGCAAAAAGCTGGGCTCGGAAGGCTGAGTGCTGCATGATTCTATTTCCATCACATTCTAGAAAAGGCAACACTCCAGGGAGGGGAACAGATGCGGGGCTTCCAGGGGCTACGCGGGGGGCACAGGAGTGGAGTTTTGGGGATCATGGACCTGGTCTCTTGATTGTGTTGTTGGTTACATGACTTTATGCACTTGCCCAGACTCATAGAGCCACACGCCAAATAGTATATTTTACTGTAGTTTCAAACAAACAAGCAAACAAACAAACAACAGATGAACAGACAACAAACCAACAAGCCTCCAACTGGGCAGAGGCTCACCCACCCGTGTGGATTCTGCTCCCATCTCTGTCGGGTCCCCGTGGCCCTCTCAGGCCCTGAGTCAGTGGGTTTGCCCTTGGAGTGCTGGGGTCTTCCTTACATTTGGGGTGAAGCAGAGTGGCTGGGGGGCGTTGTGGTGGGGGAAGCAGGCAGCATCTCAGAGCCACGTGTCCGGCATCCTTTGGCCTCCGGCAGCCTCTGGTTTGCCCAGGACCATGGCACGAAGCACGTCTGTTCCTGCCTTTCGTGCACACGCTGTTTGCAGGTCAGTCTCCCCCGCAGGACTGGGAGCAGCTCTCCCCTCAGCAGGAACCTCTGGCACCTGGAACCCCAATGCCTCATGCAATCCGGGCAGTGTGGGGAATGAATGAGCTAGGACTTTTCTCCTGTACGACACTTTCCTTTTGCTTTCCTCACATTTCCAGGGACACTGTAAGGTAGACGCAGCCTGTGCTTTAATTCCGGTCCCAGGAACAGGTGTTCCCTCGTGCTGGACACCTCATGCTGGAGGCTGGTGGGTGTTGGCATTCAGACCAACCGGCCATGATCATTTCACATCATGCGACAGGGGCTGGAGCTGCCGCCCGACTCACAGACGATGGCCTCGCGGGAGGGTGTTGCTGCCTCTGTCTTAGGCCCATCCTCACTGCAGTTTGGATGGTTTGACGTTCATTCGTCTGGAACGGTCTCAGAAAGAGAAAGGAGTGACTCCCTGGATCCTGGGGGCCACAAAGCTGAAGTGAGTAAATAAAAGTGACTTTCGTAAGTGAAATTTATGCCGATGGTTTTTAATCGCCCAGTGTGGCAGCCTAGGATAACTCTGTTCCCAGGGGTTTTGCCTGCACCGTGGCGACCTTTCCCAGGTATCACTTGGCCTGCATTTTATTTGCTTTAAAAAGATCAAATCAATATTGTATACATGAAATGTGGCCATTCTCAAATCATACATCATTCAGACTTTTCCAAAGGTAACGCCTTACATCTTTGGGATGGAGTCGAGTCACTGGTTCTGCTTGTTGAAATCCATGGGGTGGGGCCATCAGGGCACTGGTGATGGTAGCTTGGCAGTGTGAGCCAGGAGGGGCAGCGTGCCACCACTGGACTGCTGTCCTGGTGGGCAGGTCCCAAGGGGCATCGCTGAGAACAGCCTGGGGGCCGGGAAAGCACACGTTCTCAGACGCACCTGCAGAGAGTCCTCCTGCCCGGGAGTTACCCATGTGGGCCTCCTCCAGCCGGAGGGAGAGGCCCGGGGACTGCCTGTTGGTTGATGAGAGAAGGGGTTGACAGAGTCTGCATCCGTGTCTCTACCCACATCTCATGTTGAAATGTCATCCCCAGTGTTGGAGGTGACGCCTGGTGGGAGATGTTTGGGTCACGGGGTGGGTCCCTCAGGCCTCGGTGCTGTTTTTACAACAGTGAGTGAGTTCTCTTGAGAGGTGGTGGTTTAAAGTGTGCGGCACCTCCCCCTTCTCTCTTGCTCTGGTTCCGGCCACGTGATGTACCTGCTTCCCCTTCACCTTCACCCGCACCAAAATCTTCCTGCAGCTTCCCCAGAAGCCAGGCAGATGCCAGCTTCCTGCACAGCCTACAGAACGTGAGCCAATTAAACCTCTCTTCTTTATAAATTACCCAGTCTCAGGTATTCTTTATAGCAATTTGGGAACAGCCTAACAGGGCTTGTGGCTCAGATATGATAAACAAACTCACCTGTCCAAACCCAAAGAATGGACTCAGAGACCCAGAGAACAGTGAAAGTGAGACTTTTAAAGACAGTTTTGCAAGATCGGGTGTCTGGTGGGCAGGCACACCCAGCAGGGTTACAACAAGCCGTTTAACCCCTATCGCGCAGGTCCTGCCCCAGTTCCTCATAGGCTGAGTACTGTGGGGTCACAGTCTTCCCGGACTTCGCCTATTGGTTGTTGGGTAGGGGCTGTAGGATGCAGGTCCCTCCCCCGGTTCCTCATAGGCTGAGTACTATGGGGGGGGGGGTCACAGTCTTCCTGGATGTCGCCTATTGGTTGTTGGGCAGGGACTGTAGGTGTTTTCTTTAGGGTTGTCCTGCTGCATTTTGTTGCGGCCCACAATGCATTGCAATCCCAGTCAGCTCAGGGGCTCTTCCAGTATTTGACTTATGACCTAAGTAGCTGGGCAGGCTGATAAGAACAGACAAAACGAGATATTTTTAGGCTAGTAAACTTTCATCTTAGACTAAACCTCTTTGGTTCAGGTGAGGGCAACTAAGGGGGGGCTGCCGAGAAGCAGGCGTTGGCTATCCAAGCAGGGGCCTAGTACATCCTGTTTCTTCTGTAGTTTGCTGACCTAAGCCGATTCAAGGCACTTTGTCCTGGAAAGGGACCACTGTATACATTATTTCCTTCATCAGAAACAGGAAGCCTGCACGGGGTCTCAGCCCAGCTCTCGCACGCATCCATTCATTTCCTCATTCTTTGCCTCAGCGCGTGTTCGCCGAGGGCCCACTGTGAACGCAAGTGTGCGGTGCCCATCCCTCAACTCCCGCCTCGCATCCACGCTGGGGCGCCGTGCCGTGCCGCTGCTGCTGGGGAACGGGCTCCGCGTTTTGGCCGTGGTGGCCCTGCCTGCAGGCTCTGTCACTCGGGTGCAACAGGGAGACCGTGCCACAGTGAAGGGGGGCGACAGGGGTGACCCCTTCCTTCTGCCTGTTGCATCGGCATCACCCAGAGGTGGCTTCTCTCTGGCAGTGACTGGGACCCCATTTCTCCTGTACCTTTGGAGCCACCGACCAGCATAGTCCTGCCAAGACCCTCCCCTGCAGCCTGAATCTTACTCCTCGGGGATGCCTCTATGAGCTCCTGGGTTCTGGGAACCCCAACCTCTCTCCTTTGTTTTTCGGTTGCTGGGGTAGAAGCTGCTTCCTGCAGTGTGTCTGTGTCTTCAGTCCTCGGACACCGTTGAACCAATCCCCTGTGTTACATTCACTCTGTTAGAACAGCTGGGGTGGCTTCTGCTCTCTGGACTGGACCCTGAGACCCACGGTTTTCGGGACGCAACACTGAAGTCAGAGGGTAACAACACCATGGTGTGATAGGAGGAAAGACTTGGAGGTTCCAGGAAGGTGTGTGGGGAGGGGCCGGGAAGATCAAGGTCATCCCAGGCTGCCTGGGAATGGTTGACCAAGGCAGAGGCCACCAAGAGAACAGCACGACAGGGAGAGGGTGGCTTCCGGGGGCTGAGTGCCTCTAACACCCGGCGGAAATTCTGCCGAGGGTCCTGGGTCTGGGACTCAGGAGCGGGGAGTCATTTGCATTTGGGCTAACCGGAGCCCTGGGAGTTGGGTCAGAAAGCAGCTGTGGGTGGAATCTTTCATGGGCTGAAAAGGGTCCCTCCAAATGTATAGGTGAAACACCTACTCCCGGCACCCAAGTGTGATTTGCATTTGGAAGCAGGGCCTTTAAAATGGTGGTGAAGCTTCGATGTCAGTAGACGGGGCCCTAATCCTGCAGGACTGGTATCCCTGTAAGAAGAGGAGATGAGGTCCCAGGTGTGCACAAAGAAAAGACGCTGTAAGGACACAGGGAGGAGATGCTGTGTATAGGCCCAGGACAGGGGCCCCAGGAGGAGCCAGTCCTGCCCACATCTTGATCTTGGACCTCTGGTCTCCAGAGCTGTGAGGATATAAAGTCCTGTTGTTTAAGCCGCCCCGTCTGTGGTGCTGTCATGGCAGCCGGAGCCAGTGTTCGGGATCCTAGGAAGGAGCGAGGAAGAGTGTCCACCCAGGAGTGTGGCCCGAGTGCCTGGGAGGGGAGGAAGCAGGAGTCCGAGGCCTCCTGGGGTCGCCGATGCACACGGCAGGTCTGAGAAGAGGAGGACACGGAGGGACCACGCTGTGGAGCTGGGGGTGAGGGCGGCGAGGAAGAGGGGCTCAGTGGGGACCCCCACTCGGGAGCCCTGGCTGTGCCACCCTCGAGAGGTGAGACCTGGCAGGTCTGGAAAGAGGAGGACAGGGAGAGACCATGCTGTGGAGCTGGGGGTGAGGGCGGTGAGGAAGAAGGGGGCTCAGTGGGGACCCTCACTCGTGTCTCTGCCTTCAGCCCTCTGACGCTGTTGAACCAATCCCCTGTGTTAAATTCGCTCTGTTAGAATAGCTGCGGTGCCTTCTGCTCTCTGGACTGGGTCCTAAGACTCACAGTTTTAGGGATGCAACACTGAAGTCAGAGGGTAACAACACCATGGTGTGATAGGAGGAGAGGTGTGGAGGCTCCAGGAAGGTGTGTGGGGAGGGTGGCACAGCCACCCTCGAGAGGTGAGACCTGGCAGGTGGAGGCAAGTGAGGGCTTCCCTGCTTTCAGAATATTCTTTTAAAAGTGTCTAAATCTTTAAAAAATGGAATGTATGATGTGTGCACGCAGTAACACACACCTGACCAGCATTAGAAGGCACACGGTGAAAAGTGGAGACCGTACCTCATTCACATTCACATGTTTGCTCTGGCCCCACTTCCCGCCTGAAACTCCAGACACATGTAAATATTTTTCTATGTGCGCGTATCCTTTTAGCTCAGATGGGTAAATGGTAGTGTATTATTTATGTTGTTCTGCTCTTTGGTCTTTTAACTTATGAAATATTTAAAGTATATAAACATAGAGAATAATGTGCCAAACACCTGCATGTCCCTGGCTGGGCGTCAGAAGTGGAGCCTGACCAGCGGCCCCGAAGTCCGCACGAAGCCCACCCTCCCCGCAGAGGAGCCCAGATTCTGAATTCGGCTCCCGTTACTCCCATGCACAGGTACAAACACTGTAAATAATGTGTGTGTATTCATAAACAGCATGGAGATTTGTTTAGCATTTTTCTGAAGTTTATATGCCCATCATCCTACAACTGGCTTCTTTTGCTCAGTGTCCACTCTGTTTCTGAGACCCATGCGTGCCGTCTGTGTCTCTCTGTGCCGGTGGTGTTTCTGAGACCCGTCTGTGGCTCTGCCTCACTGAATTCACTGGCTGTGTAGTGTTCCAGGGCAGGAAATGCACCACTCGTGGCCTGCATCTCCTGTTGTACACGCAGGTTGGTTATTTTTCACCCACTGCAAATTCTGCCTCCAGGATGTTGGGATGCCTGTGATCCCAGCTTCCAAGAACAATTCACTTTTGCCAGAGGTTGCAGCTTTTCTTATGGGAATCTTCTCTGCAGAATGATTCTCACCTACACACAGACACGTGGTCTCATGGTGCTGTTTGTAAAGACAGCTGTGCGCTGGGCAGGAGGAGTTGAGATTTGTCCTCCCCGGATCAAAAAACCCAACTTATCCCATACTGAGCCTGTGCACTGTACTGAGCCTGCACGCTGTACTGAGCCTGTGCAGTGTACTGAGCCTGCGCACTGTACTGAGCCTGCATGCTGTACTGAGCCTGTGCAGTGTAATGAGCCTGCGTGCTGTACTGAGCCTGCACGCTGTCCTGAGCCTGCGCAGTGTACTGAGCCTGCACGCTGTCCTGAGCCTGCGCAGTGTACTGAGCCTGCGCGCTGTCCTGAGCCTGCGCAGTGTACTGAGCCTGCGCGCTGTCCTGAGCCTGCGCAGTGTACTGAGCCTGCACGCTGTCCTAAGCCTGCACAGTGTACTGAGCCTGTGCGCTGTACTGAGCCTGCGCAGCGTACTGAGACTGTGCGCTGTACTGAGCCTGTGCAGTCACACTCTTCCTGGACACCACCAAGGTGTTTTCCACACTACAACTCAGACTTTTTGAGGATGTCGTGTAAATGACGTCCTGCAGGGTCTCACTCCACGGGCCGGCTTCCAGATCCGTCTGAGGTGATGCCTGTGTCCACACAGGTTCCCCTTGATTGCCAGTGGTGTCCTCATGCAGAGGCACCTCAGTTTGTCCATCCATTCACCTGGGGAGGGCTTTGGGTTGCTTCCACTTTGGCCATCATGAGCTGTGCTGCTGTGAGCCCTCATGCACAGTTTCCTGGGAACACGGGCCTTCACTTCTCTGGAAGGAATCTCCAGGAGTGGGGTTGCTGCGTCGTGTGCGAAGTGTGTGTTTCTCCTACAGGAAACTGACAGACCATTCTCTAGAGAAGCCGCACCTACCCCGAAGCCGCTCGCTTGCTCGCTGGACACCTGAGGCTTCAGCACCCGGGAGAATGCAAGGACGGATGTGTGATCAACCTGGGCCAGGGCCGCCACCCTCCACAGGGCACAGGGATGCTGGGGCCTGGCTGGTCTGGTGTCCCAGAGCCACAGGCTTCCCAGGGCCATTCACGCTCTGACAGCAGGCATCTCTGGGGCACCTACTGGGAGGAGGCCTGGGTGGGCCTCTCCATCCCCTCTCCTTTGTAGGACAGCAGATGGGAAATCCCTGATAATGGCTGAGGTTGACTCTTCAGCCAGTCTGGTAGGGTGGGGTTCTGAGCCAGACGTAACTTAAAGTAGGAAAATAAAATAATTCCACGCTCTGAGCACACCTGGGTTTGTGGCTGTGAGTTCCCAGGTCTGCCCATGCACCAGCAGCCCGGGTGAGGGGGTGGGACATCACCACAGTGATCCGGGCGAGGGGGTGGAACACCATCACAGTGATCACCTGACATCCCCTGATAGGATTATTTGGTACATAGACTTTATTTTTAGGACAGTTCTGGGGAAATTGGAGGCAGGCACAGCGATTTCCTACACAGGTCCTGCTGCACAGATGCACAGCCTGGCATTGTCAGGTCCTGCCACACAGATGTATAGCCTGGCATGGTCAGGTCCCGGCAGACAGAGGCATGGCCTGGTGTTGTCAACATCCCCACCCACAGGGGGCCATTTGATGTAACTATGAACCCGCATTGACCCAGCCTCACCCACAGTCCACAGTTCACACTGAGGTCCACTCTTGCTGTTGGGTGCTCCGTGGGTTCGGACACATGTGTCCACCACACAGAGCAGCTTCCATGGCCCCCCAAATCCTCTGTGCTCCAACTACCATCCCTTCCTCCCCTCGGCTCCCGAAACCACAGATGTTTTGCTATCTATCACCATAATTTTGCCTTTTAGAGAATGTCATAGAATTGGAATCCTACAGTCTGTAGCCATTTCAGATCGGCTTCTTTTGCTTAGTAATATGCACTTAAGTTTCCTCCATGCCTTTGCATAGCTTGACATCTCATTTATTTATTTACTTATTCTCAGAGATAGGGTCTTGCTCTGTCGCCCAGGCCAGAGTGCAGTGTCACAACCATAGCTCGCTGCAGCCTCAAACTCCTGGGCTCAAGTGATCCTCCCACCTCAACCTCCCAAGTAGTTGAGACGACAGGTGTATGTTGCAGTACCAAAAAACAAGTATTCTGTTTCTAAATAAACATTTTACTTACAACAATGCCATCACACTTGGCTGACTTTTAAACATTTTCTGTTAGAGGCGGGGTCTCACTTTTTTGTCCAGGCTGGTCTTGAACTTCTGGGCTCAAGCAGTCCTCCTGCCTCAGCCTCCAAAGTGTCAGAATTACAGGTGTGAGCCACAGGCAGGTAGCTCATTTCTTGTTAGTGTGGAATAATCTTCCACTATTGGGGTATACCACAGTTCATTTATCTGTTCACCCACTGGAGGGCATCTCAGTTGCTTCCAAGTTTTGGCAGTTATGAGAAGGCCTGCACAAACATCTGCCTGTGGGTTTTTGTGCGGATGTGCCACATAGGATTTTTATGAAAGGCAATAAGTGTTGTAGGTAATTTTAGGCTAAATATGGGGCAATAAGCATTGCAGGTAATTTTAGGCTAAATACGGCCCCATACTTAACATCCAAGATGGCTGCGAATAGGAACAGCTCCAGTTTGCAGCTCCCAGAGAGAACGACGCAGAAGACGGGTGATTTCTGCATTTCCAACTGGGGTACATGGTTCATCTCACTGGGACTGGTTGGACAGTGGGTGCAGCCCGTGGAAGGCGAGTGAAGCAGGATGGGGCATCACCTCACCTGGGAAGTGCAAGGGGTTGGGGGATTTCCCTTTCCTAGCCAAGGGAAGCCGTGACAGACTACCTGCAAAAATGGGGCACTCCCCCCAAATACTGTGCTTTTCCTAAGGTCTTAGCAACCGGCAGACAGGGTGATTCTCTCCTCCGCCTGGCTTGGCGGGTCCCACGCCCACGGAGCCTTGCTCACTGCTAGCATGGCAGTCTGAGATTGACCTGCAAGGTGGCAGCCTGGCTGGGGGAGGGGCATTTGCCATTGCTGAGCCTTGAGTAGGTAAACAAAGTGGTCGGGAAGCTCGAATTGGGCAGAGCCCACAGCAATTCAACAAGGCCTGCTGCCTCTAGACTCATGCTCTGTGGGCAGGGCATAGCTGAACAAAAGGCAGCAGACAACCTCTGCAGACTTAAATGTCTCTGTCTGACAGCTCTGAAGAGAGCAGTGGTTTTCCCAGCATGGCATTTGAGCTCTGAGAATGGACAGACTGCCTCTCCAAGTGGGTCCCTGATCCCTGTGTAGCCTAACTGGGAGACACCTCCCAGTAGGGGCTGACAGACACCTCGTATAGGCGGCTGCCTGTCTGGGATGATGCTTCCAGAGGAAGGATCAGGCAGCAATAATTGCTGTTCTGCAAAATTTGCTGTTCTGCAGCCTCAGATGGAGATACCCAGGCAAACATAGTCTGGAATGGAACTCCAGAAAACTCCAACAGACCTGCAGCTTAGGGACCTGACTGTCAGAAGGAAAATTAACATACAAAAAGGAATAGTATCAACATCAACAAAAAGGTCATCTACACCAAAACCCCATCTGTAGGTCACCAATATCATAGACCAAAGGTAGATAAAACCACAAAGATAGGGAGAAACAAGAGCAGAAAACCGGAAAATTCTACAAATCAGAGCACCTCTTCTCCTTCAAAGGATTGCAGCTCCTCACCAGCAATGGAACAAAGCTGGATGGAGAATGACTTTCATGAGTTGACAGAACTAGGCTTCAGAAGGTCGGTAACAACAAACTTCTGCAAACTGAAGGAGGATATTCGAACCCATCGCAAATAAGCTAAAAACCTTGAAAAAAGATTAGACGAATGGCTAACTAGAATAAACAGTGTAGAGAAGACCTTAAGTGACCTGATGGAGCTGAAAACCATGGCACAAAAACTTCGTGATGCATGCACAAGCTTCCACAGCCGATTTGATCAAATGGAGGAAAGGGTATCGTGATTGAAGATCAAATTAATGAAATAAAGTGAGAAGAGTTTAGAGAAAAAAGAGTAAAAAGAAATGAACAAAGTCTCCAAGACATATTGGGACTATGTGAAAAGACCAAATCTACGTTTGATTGTTGTACCTGAAAGTGATGGGAAGAATGGAACCAAGTTGGAGAACACTCTTCAGGATGTTATCCAGGAGAACTTACCCAACCTAGCAAGGGAGGCCAACATTCAAATTCAGGAAATGGAGAACACCACAAAGATACTCCTTGAGAAGAGCAACCCCAAGACACATAATTGTCAGATTCACCAAGGTCGAAATGAAGGAAAAAGTGTTAAGGGCAGTGGAGAGAAAGGTCGAGTTACCCACAAAGGGAAGCCCATCAGACTAACAGCGGACCTCTCAGGAGAAACTCTACAAACCAGAAGAGAGTGGGGGCCAATATTCAACATTCTTACAGAAAAGAATTTCCAACCCAGAATTTCGTCTCCAGCCAAACTAAGCTTCATAAGTGAGGGAGAACTAAAATCCTTTACAGACAAGCAAATGCTGAGAGATTTTGTCACTACCAGGCCTTTCTTACAAACACTCCTAAAGGAAGTACTAAATGTGGAAAGAAAGAACTGGTACCAGCCACTGCAAAAACATGCCACATTGTAAAGACCATCGATGCTATGAAGAAACTACGTCAATTAACAGGCAAGATAACCAGCAAACATCAGAATGACAGGATCAAATTCACACATAATAATATTAACCTTAAATGTAAATGGACTAAATGCCCGAATTAAAAGATACAGACTGGCAAATTGGATAAAGAGTCAAGACCTATCAGTGTGCTGCATTCAGCTAATGGTCTATCAATTTTGTTGATCTTTTCAAAAAACCAGCTCTTGGATTCATTGATTTTGTGAAGGGTTTTTTATGTCTCTGTCTCTTTCAGTTCTACCCTGATCTTAGTTATTTCTTGCCTTCTGCTAGTTTTTGAATGTGTTTGCTCTTGCTTCTCTAGTTCTTTTAATTGTGATGTTAGGGTGTCGAATCTAGATCTTTACTGCTTTCTCTTGTGGGCATTTAGTGCTATAAATTTCCCTCTACACACTGCTTTAAATGTGTCCCAGAGATTCTGGTATGTTGTGTCTTTGTTCTCATTGGTTTCAAAGAACATCTTTATTTTTGCCTTCATTTCGTTATTGACCCAGTAGTCATTCAGGTGCCTATTGAGGGGTGGGGGCCTGGGGGAGGGATAGCGTTAGGAGAAATACCTAATGTAAATGATGAGTTGATGGGTGCAGCAAACCAACATGGCACATGTATATCTATGTATCAAACCTGAACGTTGTGCACATGTACCCTAGAACTTAAAGTAAAATTAAAAAAAAAAATATGCCCCTGACTTCATCACTTCACCTCCAAGTGCATTTCCCTACTCCTGTCCTGGTTACAGCTTAAATGCAAACACATATTCCTGGAATAGGCAGAATTCAGCTACTTCTGTGGGAAATGCTTTTGTTGGTTATGCAGAAATGGAACGGAGGGACATTTATTTGTTAGTAAGCGTAACTTGTGCCTGCAGAAGAAAAACAAGATATGGGAAGAAGCCTGTGTCTTGGGGAGTCTGTCTCCTCCTGCTGCAGCTGAGGAAACCCGCAAGCCTGGGAGCTCATGTGTGTGGCCCGTGAATGGAGGGGAGAGGATGCCCTTCCCTCCTGTTCCGATGGAGGAGCATGGGCAGGAGGGGGCGGTGCACATAGAGCACTGGGTCCTGGTCCTTAGAGCTGTGCTTCACAGAGCATCGTGGATACCCAGTGAATAGAAAAAGGCAGCCACACCTGTGCATGCTTCAAGTTGGGCTGCCATGCTGGAAGGGCAACGAGATGTCTCCGGAACTTGCCCTGGAGGCCCAGCACAGGCTGGGGCCGGGAGCCCTGTCTGCAGAGCCATCAGGAGAGGCTGCAGTGGAGCCTAGTGATGCCCCCAGTGGGCTCAGCTTCCTGGTCAAGCTTCCACTGTGTCAGTGGACATTTTTATTTGGGAGCAACTTGGCTTACAAACCAGCCATCAGGGGATGTGCAAAGAAACATCTTTAAGAAAACCTTCTGTGACACCCACTGAAAGAGATCGATGCTTTCTGTTTGCTTTAGGATGAGACCTATTTTTATTTACTTGAGGGGCCAGTCACCGGGGGGAGGATTGGAACGCTGAACTGGGTGTAGGAAGCCATCCAGAGAGCTGGCAGCTCTGATGCATAGTTCATGTTTCTCCACTGATTAAAAAAAATCCATACTAATATTAAAAATAGAACCAAAAAGGATGTTAAATTCAGTGACTTCATTAGTGGAATACATTGTATAGTTATTTACCTTAAAGTAAACTATTTTTGTGACTATTTTCTATATTTGGAGAACAGAATTTATTCTTTCAGGGAACACACTCATACATTCAGACATTTCAAAAAAGATGAGCTTCAAATGATTAAAAACTCAAAGGATCGCAAGTTCCAATGGAATCGTTGAAAGTTACTCGCCAGTTCTGAGAACTCTGGGTCTCTGTCTCCCAAGTCAGAGTCACATGCAGAGCGGGTGCTGGAGGGAACGTCCCACTAAAACATTCCCAGCAAGTACAAAGGGACGCGGCTGGCTCTCCGTACACACTTCGGGGCTGCCTCATAATAAGACTAGAGGGGAATCTCTGCCCCAAAGCATTGGAATCTTTCATTGAGGGTTCCAGCCCCGTGTGCACACACACCAGTAACCTGAATTCTGATGTCTAGCACAGGGTGAAGCACACAGCTGTTTTCTAATGTTTGACATGCCGATGTCATCACAACGTCCACTGTTTGATTTTGTTTTTCTAGTGTCATTAACACTGTGTGTTTCTTTTCGCCCTGGAATGTGTCTGGAGAAACTGAATAAAATCCAGGGAGGCTACCCTAGAGTGGCTTCAGCTCAGCCGAGTAGGTCTGATCGACGGTGTCCCCTAAGCTTGCGGAATGGGACTGGAAACCTGGCACGTGGTCTGTGGGTGGGGTCTGATGGTGGAGGTGGTCTAGGAAAGGCAGGAAAACTGCTGAAGGAAGAGGCCAAGGAGCAACAGGGGGCAAGTGAAGGCCCCTGATGCCATGTATGCTGCCTTAGTGTCTGGCACACAGGAGTAGGGGGACCTCACTGCTGGCTCCCCTCTCCCTCTGCTCCTGAGGACAGGGGCCCTCAGCCACACAGCCCAGCCTGTCATCCCTGATCAAAGGCTCTGGCTCCCTGCTGGCCCACAGGGTGATTCACAGCAGCTCACTCCATCCCTCTGCAGGGCCCACGGGCACCACCTTCTTGTTCCTGCACCATCCACCCCCCACCCAGCCCTGCCGCTCACTCTGCTCCGAGAGCTTCCTCCCCGTGACCCTGTATGGCCTGAGGTTTCCTCCCCTGGGTGGTGAGCCCGTGGGACTGAGAAACTGCTGCCCCCTCGTCTGTCAAGTGCTGGGCACCCTGTGTCTGGCCATCCCTCGAGCCCTAGGCGGGAATCCCTTCCTCACCAGCCCCGTGAAGAGGACTCGGCTAAAACACAAGTTGCCTCCCATGTCGCCCTCTGAGCTCTGCGGGAGCCCTGGATGGGAATACCCACCTCATGCTTCCTCCCCCTCAGGAGGTCCTCACTGGCCTCTCGGGGCTTCCTCTGGCCTGCGCAGGTCTCTGGGGCGCACACTTTCGCTTCCTGGGTAGTCTTCCGGGTGCAAATGACAGATGGCACCTGTGGGCCGCGTGCCTCCCACTGCTAGCAGAGGAGCCTCCCAGGCAGCCACCAGTCTGGCCACTGTCCACCCGTGGCCCGAGGGTTCTCTCCCCACCCATGGCTCCCCTCTTCACCCTGGAGGCTGAGCTGTCTGGGCTAAAGCCACCACAGGCAAGACCTCAGTGGCCCTGTTGGGCTCAGTAGGGAGAAAGGGAGGGAGCTGAGCGACGCGGGGGCTTGACTCCTTCAGCTCCTGCCCTGCCCAGCAGCGCAGGTGGCTCCCTATCTGGAGGCTGCATCTCCTGAGGGGGTGCAGGCAGACTCCCTATCTGGCAATTCCCCTGGGCTCCACTTTGCTGGCCGCCCCCTCCACCTGCGTGATAGGAGCCATTGCCAGCCCAGGCACCGCGCTGGCCTCGCCCTGGGGGCCCCACCTGCTGCCCCACTCTCACCTGCACAGAGCAGTCTCTGGATCACTATTTATTGGCTGTGTTCATTTGCCTCAGACTGAAGCCTGATCTTCCCTTCTGGCTGGGCGTAAAGGGAGGATATATGAGGGTTGATTTGGAGGAGGCCCGAGCTCAGTCCTTTCATCAAGGGAAATGGAGATTAGTACTTCAAATAAGCTTGGAAGTCTGGGTGGAGAAGGCCCATTTCTGTGTGGATTTGAGCTTGCAGATCTATGTTGCCAGCCCCTTGTTCCTGGGAAGACCTGGCTGGGGTCTGCGGGCTCCGCGTGGCTGCTCCAGCCTCCTCTCCAGTGCCCAGCTGTGTGCCTCTGGCCATGATGGACCCTTTGTCATTTCTTGCCACTTCTGGGCCCTGCACCTGCAGGCAGTCCTGAGCTGGAAGAATTTTTCCAGATCCCTGTCTCCCTTCTCTGACCAAGGCCTGCTGGTTTCTCCTGATGACCCCAG
>NC_045442.1:2050577-2059878 GCF_002776525.5 Piliocolobus tephrosceles
CTCTGACCAAGGCCTGCTGGTTTCTCCTGATGACCCCAGCTGCTCTGGCTCTGGGAAGGGTGACCTCGTCCCTGCTGACTGTCTGTGGAGGTGGCTGTGTCCCTCGTAGCTCAGACTTTCCTCCATCGTGAATTTCTTTGGGCTTCACACCCTAGCATCTGGTCTCCTCTTTGTAGGAGGCCTCGAGGGCAGGGGCCGTGTTCCTTTCATCCTGAGTCCTGGCCCCAGTCCCTGCACCCTCTGCTGCCTGGCAAAGGGCCTTCCTGGACGCTGGAGATGGGTGTGGTAGGGCGCACACGCTCCTGTGCACACCATCGCCACTCTTCTGTCTGTCTCCAGCAAAATACTGGACATGTCCAAGGCCATAGAATGGACCCATTCGACCCTTCCAGTCTGGCGAAAAGGACAACTTTGCAGACTCTTTTGGGAAGTCTTGCTCATGCAACATGACTTTCAACTCTGAAAGAAGTCCCGAGAGGCCGCATGGAGAGCTGAGAACTCGACAGCCCTGCTGTGGGCATTTCCGCCCGTGGACTGTCCAAGTGGTTACTCCCAACCTGATGACTTTACCCACATGGGTAGAGGTCAGAAATATTGATTGATTCTTGTTGAATTTTGAAATCTTTGTGACCTAGAGTTTCTTTTCTTAAACTGTTTTTTTTTTTTTTTGAGACAGGGTCTCGCTCTGTGCTCACTGCAGGTAGGAGACACCACTAGCTTGGCCCAGGGTGTATGATGTGGGCTGGGGGTTTGCCTCTGACCCCTCCCGCAGTCGAACCCGCCATCCCTGAGGGGTGTGGGGCCGCTGGCTCGCTTTCTGAGCATCCATGTGCCCCACGCTGCCCACGTCTCTAGCTTCTAGTATTGCTGCCGTGAAATTCATTTGGTTTCATGTATCTGCATAAATAATTTAATTTAAATGACTTTCATCACTGAGACCTGCCTGTTACTGTGAAATTTACAAAGATTAATCTACCTCCTTAGAATATTGATCAGCATGGTAGAAATTTTTTTTTTTTAGACTTAACAGTGGCATAATTGTGGCTAGGGAAAAAAAAATCTAGTGAACTCTAAGCAAAATGGCCTCAGATAATTCCCAGGGTTCTGACTGCTAACATGAACCACTTAAAAAGCATCAGAAAGGAGACTTTTAAATAATGGAGTAAAGTGAAGGTACCAGCTGCCTTTTACTGCTGTAACAAATGATCACAAACTTAAAACAACACTAATTTATTCTTTTATAGTTCTGGGAGTCAGAAGTCTGAAATGGGTCTTACTGGGCTAAAATCAAGGTATTGGCAGGGCTGGTTCCTTCCGGAGGCTCCAGGGAGGATAGTTTCCTCACTTTCTCTGGCTTCCACTGGCCACCCTGTGCCTTGGCTCACAGCCGCTCCCTGCATCTTCAAGGCCAGCCTCTCTCCTGCCCTGACCCTCCTGCCTCTCTGGCATAAGGCCCCTTACAATGCCAAGGACCCATCCAGCAAGCCCAGGGGACTCTTCCTGTCTCAAAACCTTCAATTTAATCCCCTCTGCAAAGCCCCCTTTGCCCCATAAAATAATATATTCCTTCCTTTCAGGGTTGAGACATGGACACATTTTTCGGGGCAGAGTTATCCTGAGGACCACAGGCTGGGTGTTCAGATCCATCAGGAATCATCACTTTTGAGACAGTCTCTGTCTCCAAAGAGACATGTAAATTCTTTTCCTGTGGGTGGAAAATGAGGCAGATGGAAGGAATGTGGGGTGCACGCCTTCCTTGTGATGCAGTCCAGCCCGGTTTCTTTAGAGAACATTTCTAATTAGGAACATATTTATTGAAATCTTTGCAACCTGGAGATTTGCTGTTGTTGTTGTTTTTTAAATTAATGGCATCCCCAGCGACCTGGATGGGACTGGAGACTATTATTCTAAGGTAAGTAACTCAGGAGTGGAACACCAAACATCACGTGTTCTCACTCGTAAGTGGGAGCTAAGCTATAAGGATGACACAATGGACTTTGGGGACTCAGGGGGAGAGGGTGGGAAGGGGATGGGAGGTGAAATACTACAAATTGGGTGCAGTGTGTACTGCTTGGGTGATGGGTGCACCAAAATCTCACAAATCACCACTAAAGAACTTACTCATGTAACCAAACACCACCTGTTCCCCAATAATTTAAAAAATTCTTAACCTTTTTTTTTTTTTTTGGGACAGTCTCCCTCTATCAGCCAGGCTGGAGTGCAGTGGCATGATTATAGCTCACTGCAGCCTGGACCTCTTGGGCTCGAGTGATCCTCCCTGCTCAGCCTCCAGAGTAGCTGCCTTACAGGTGTGAGCCACTGCACTGGACCCTTTTAAAAAACTTTTTATTTGGACATAATTGTAGGTTTACATGCAATTGTAAGAAATGATAGAGAGAGACCCTGTGAGTCCTTCACCCAGTTCCCCCACGGAGCATCTTGCCGAACTCCAGTCCAGGGTCAGCCCTTCCTTCACCCAGTTCCCCCACGGAGCATCTTGCCGAACTCCAGTCCAGGGTCGCAGCCGGGAAGTTGGCTTGATGAAGGCCAGCATGCTCATGTGATTTCACCAGTTTTATGTGCGTCTGCACAATTTTATCACAAGTGCACAGTCATGTAACCACCGCCACAGTCAGGTACACAGCAGTTCCACCACACAGACCTGCCCCCCGCCCGTTACGACCGTAGCCACCCCCGCAGCACACCCAGCACCGTTCTTTGATGCAGGCTGCTTCTGGGGAAACCTGAGTTGGCCCATGAGCGGAGGTAGCGCTGCCTGGTGGGCTGCGCCCGCAGAGCCTGGGGTCAGTTGTGATCGTTCTGCCCCTTGGCCTTGTACCCTCCATGGGGGACATGTGGTCACAGCGGCTTTAACCCACGAACCCCTGCTGTGACGCCACGCGGCCTGAAAGAGTCGTGCCATGTGGAGACGCCATGCAGAGGGCAGTGTAGAAACCTAGTGCACATTCAATTGCAGAGGGGGCCGCACGACTCTGTGGCTCTTGCTCTGGTGTCCAGTGGTTTTTGTTTTTAGAGGACTGGACCCTCTTCAGTGGAAAGCTGGTTGAAAAGGAAGAGCCACCAGCCCGGGGCTCCTGGAGCGTGGGGTCACTGCTCTGCCCCGGGTCTGGCTCCAGAAGGGTGTGGTCACTGCTCTGCTCCTGGGTCTGGCTCCAGAAAGCCCATATTGAGAAGATTTGGGTGGTGTCACCTGAGCTGGTGCTGCCAAAGGTGTTTCATTCCGAATATAACCTGGGGGGACCATCCTGCCTCCTCTTTGCTTGGTGCCAGGATGTTGTTCCTTTGAAGGCTCTCGGTCGTCCACGGAGGGTGGAGTGCCAGGTGCATCCCACGGTCTGGGGCTGGGGCGTGTGAGCAGCTGACCCCTGCAGTGTTCCTGCGGTTGTGATGCATGCATAAAGTTTCACACAGAGACCCCAGAGCTCTCAGGAACTCACCTTTTTGCCCAGCCCCAGCCTCCTCACATCTGGCATCTGCACGTGAATTAGCCCAGGATCCAAACTGTTTAATCCCTACACACTGTGTTCTCCAAAGGGAATGGAAAGGGACTGTCTTCACTGTTGCTTTCTTCACACTGGAGTTCTCGGAAAGTGTGGTAGAGAGGCCATGTGATGAAGCACCTGATGGAGGACAGCCTGGTTCATGCCAGAGGGCGTCGGGGTCTCCTGGCACCTAGGCCACTCTCCCCCGGCTTGTTGCACTCCCACGCTGGGGCTCTGCGCCAGCCTCTTTCCCTCTGTGGGTTTGCGTGCTGCTCCCTCTGCTTGGCATACTGTTCCTGCCACACTTCACCTGGCCTGTGCCTGTGTGTCCTTGGAGCTCCTGCCTGGGTGCTCGTGGGAGACCTTTCCCGGGTGCACCACGTCTGAAGTCATCCTCCTGCTCGTTCTCTACTTCAGCTCCTTGCTAGTTTCTATCCAACCAAGCAATTACTTAATTCATGGACTTTGAGGGTGGTTTCTCCCACTAGACACACCCTCTGTTGAGGAGACGGCATCCTCTGCACACTGCGGCAGACAAGAGGTGAATAAACAAGCAAAGGGAGGGATGCACACCCTCCCCCACCCCACCACACACCGGAGGGATACATAGCAAGAAAGCCACTTCGCTGGCCCTCCAGACTGCAGGGGAGCAGAGCTGGCCAGAGGCACTCGAGGCAGGCAGGAGTCCGTGTCCTCTATGGTCACAGCACCTGGCCGAGGGTCCAGCCAGCATCTCAGCTGGGGGCCCTGCCTCGTCTGCCGTCCTCCATCTGCCCCTCTATCTTTATCTTACTCACTTTCCTTCTTCCTGCTCCCCTTGCTTCCTTTCTTCCTGCTTGCCTGGCCTGAGCCCCTCAGGCAGGGGTAGGAATGGCCTGGCCAGGCGCTCTGTTCAGTTTCATAGACTTCAAGGCAGAGGGTGCATAGTGGGAAGTGAGCAGTCTCCACCGGCCCGTCTGCAAAATGTGCATTAGTATGGACAACAGAAATCAACGCATGGATCCGTTGTGCGTCTGTTGGACATGTAGGATTTGGGTCTTTTCCCACAGAATTACACAGCGGCAAAGCTGCTCTGTTCCTAACAAAAAACACCTTTTTGACAGATTCCGCTTTATCAGCAGGGATGTTTTGTAGAAGCTGAATCAGTTTTATAACTCGTGCATCTGCGAGGAAAACTCAGCTTCAGGTGACTTCCGGTCTTCCCCCTTTCCTCCCATCTGCTCATTTCCTTGTCCCAAATGCACACGTACGCACACACTCAGACACGCTTGTGCATAAACACACACACAGATAAACACACGGACACACCATCCTCCCCTGTGGTCAGACACACGCCCCCACACCCCCACACTCACTCTCTAACCCCCTCCATCTCTGAGTCACCACGTGGACATCTTCTGATGAAGATTTGCACAAGTGAGAGCTTCCCTTTAAGGGCTGACATCCACTGGGATGTGGGAGTTGTTGGTTTTTGCAGCTTAGCTGGTGTTTTCCTGCATGATGCCCACCCACACTGCCTGCATCTTTGACCTGGCAGCTTGTGTCTGCCTTGCACACCCAGGACTGTGGGAGATCCCACAACTGGTAGCAAGGAGCACGGGTAAGAGGATGATTTATGAGACACTCGTGTGAAGGGACCACTCTCTGTGAACATGTCCTTTATTAAAAACAGGGAGAGAGAGAGCGCGCTCAAGAGTGTGCCAACTGGAAACAGCCAAGCATAGCTCTGTCTTGAACTGTGAGCAGCCTTCAGGGGCTGCAGTTTCTGGACTAATGGACATGGTCAAGAGGCCACTCCTGACCCCTTGTTTGTGAGCTTGGAGTGATGCTCCCGACGATGACCAGGCATTGCTTCAGCTGAGACTAACGTGAGCCGTGCTGGTCGTCTGTCTTAAACTTTTGTGTGTACCTAGTCACACCCTCAACCCGTCTTTCTGGTTACCATCGTCTGTCTTCACCAGCCTGTAGCCCACAGAAACGTCTTCAGTGTGTCCCTTCACTGTGTTTCCTGTCTTTGGCATGTTTCTCATCCAGCGAAATTTCCTCGCACTCCCAAGGCCTCAATGTTGAGTCGCTTTATCTTTTCCTTTAATCACCAGGGATGGAAAGTGCCCAGTGGATGATCATTTATTCCAATTGACATCTGAGTTTTCCCTGCTCTGTAGGGCTGGGTGATCCTCACAGGACAGCAGTGAGGGACCTGGCGATGCCCCCACCCGGACCCCTCAAGGAAGGACCTGTTCCTGGCTGTGGGTAGATGGGAGTCCCCCCGCTCCCCATGCGTGGTGTGCAGGTCTCTGCCTACTTTGGCCCAAAGTGGGACGACTCCAGTGGCCGTGGCCCTGTCAGCCCCAGAGCTCCGGGGGTGACTGGCTGCTGTTGGGGTTTGGGGCGCAGCTTCTCTTCTCTCCTCCCTCTGCTGACTGCATTCTTCCCTCCCTTCCCGGGAGCTTCCTCACAAACGTCCTGGCACCTGACCCCACCACAGCATCCGCTTCCCAGAGAACCCGACCTGCAGCCAGGGATGACCGTTGAGGCAGTGGTGGGCGTGCGTGCCTGTTGGACACCTGTGGGGTCCAGGCGCTCTGCAGGGCACTTGGAACACGTCACTGGCTTAGTGCTTCATCCCAGTAATCACACTAACCTTAGGAACTATTTCCACCCCTGTGTTTTGATGAGAAGTGAAAGTTTAGGAACGGGTGAGGCCGCATGGCGGGGCCAGGGCCATGGGGAGCAAGGTTGGCTCCCCGGCTCCAAGGCCCTGCTGTTAGGGGATGGGCCAGCAGCTGCTCCGTCCTGTTGATGCATCCTCTGCCTCTCTACGGGTGCTGCTGCCCCATCTCCCCCTGCCCCATGGGCTCTCTGACATCCTGGCCCCTTCTCGTGGGCGACTCTCATGCCTGTGACATCAGTGGACGCCCCTCCCTGGCTCATTCCTGGCCTGCTGCTGCCCGGACCCCTCCTGGTGCTCCTGGGCTCTGCTGACTTCTCTCCCACGTGCTCACTCATCTTGGCCACCCCATCCCATCTCGGAATTAGGGGCACTCCTGTGGATGCCTGGGGCTCTTCATCCCCGTTCTTTCTAAAATTAAAAATAAATTATAAAATACATCAAACAGGAAGAGAGTGTGAAAATGTGCAGGTTCACTTCAAGAAAAATAATAAAATGAAGGCCCACGTAGCCACCGCTCATCCTGAGGAAGAGAACACCCTGGGAAGCCTGGGCCCCTGCCCCACGGCAGCTCCCTCCCTCTCATCTCACCCCTGAGGAAACGCTATCTCCAGTTTCCTGATGATTCTTCCTTGTTTTTCTGTACAGTCTGTTGCATCTCCGTGTTTCTTTAAAGAACGAATGGTTCTGCTTTGTTTGCTGCTGGCCATGTTTGTGTGTGTGTGTGTGTGTGTGTGTGTGTCTGTGTGTGTGTGTGTGTCTGCCCCTGAGTTTCTGTGTTTGCTGATGCTGGATTCTGAGATTCATCCCTGGTGAGGGCGTTGCCAGGCTCCCCTGGCCCCATGCAGGACTGTGCCATTTCACTTGGATGGTGGTGAGGGGGCTGCCTCCAGCCTGTGGCTACGGTGGCCATTTGCCTGATGTCCACGTGCACAATTGCCTCAGCACTAGGGGGCGGCGATTGGTGTCGCTCCACCTGCCTCTGGACAACAAGTTTAATTGGAGAGGGGTCGCACCCACCCACTTCACATTGTCAACCGCTACGCGTGGCAGAGACCACATGGACTCAAAAGCGTAAATGATGACCTGGCCCGGGAGAGAAGTTGCTGACCCAGCTCCTGCTGACGTGACTTAGCAGGGAAACGCAGGGCCCAGCACTTGTGCGTGCTCTGCGCAGGGGAAGGGGCCTGCGCCTTGCAAATAGGGCACGGGCAGTGACGCTGAGCCCCCGTCTGTGCCTAGGATTTGCTGACCTTTACACTTTGCCAGCCTGATGCTGTGGAACGATTTCGCATTTTGTTTTTAACGTTCTGTCTCCCGATTACACAAGAGGCCAGGCAGCTTTTTACAGGCATGTTGGCCGTTCTTGTCCCCTCCTTGGTGAAAGGACTCTTCGAGTCTTTGCCATTTTCACGTTGTGTCATTTGTCTTTTTTTTACTGGTTTGTGCCTTCCTTAAGTATTGGGAATACTGACTGACTATTCACTGGTTTTACCAGTTCCTGCTTTACATCTTTGTAATCACATCCAGAGCTCAGATCCTGTGACTTCAGGTCTGGATGTGGCATTTATGTGCCCGTGAGTGTCTGCTCAGTGTTTGTGTGTAGGTTTGTAGGTAGCCATACTCTACTCATTTCCAAAATATCTGAAGTCTCTTAGTATAATGCATAGAAGTGGAAAAACATAATGATAAATAAAAATAAGGTGGCACAGAGAAACCATTTTCATCCTGAAGAAAGTAAGAGTGCAGATGCAGGATGCAGAGGGCTTTTGAGATTGAGGACATGTGCTTCCTTGGGACCCACATGAAAAGGGCAACGTGATCAGCTACAGGATCTAATCTGTCCATAAAGAAACAACAAAGCTCATTTTACACCATTTGTTTGAAGGGAATAGTGGGTGTGCGTGAAGTGGGGGTGAAGGTTGCCCTGGCATCTGGGGAGCAAACACAGCGGGAACTTCAGATTTCTTCCACTGATTTATCTTGAAAACTGAAAATGTGTCAGCAAAGACCCTCTCCGTGGGCCAATCCCAGGAGCAGGACAACACCTGCCTGTCTCTGATCTTGTGTCCTGAGCTGCTGCCATCCATGTCACGTTCTCTGAGGTGGCTTTGCCATCTCACCTGGCCTGGGGCGGAGGTGGGATTCCTCTGAAGAAGGAGACAGGGGTTAACTTTGGGCAATCCGTGCTTTCTTCATAATTTTCTGGTTTGAGGCTGCTTTATTTTAAAAGTTACAATCTTGCTGCTACTTGAGATGACTCTTCCATTTCCAAATACAAGCCAGAGCGTACAGGGCAGGAGGACGTGCCTGTACGTCACTGAAATAAACAGGAGCAGATTCTGCGACAGGGACTGCATGCAAGCACGTTTCTCAGGAGCCAGTTCCAGGAAACAGCAGTGGGGGCGTGAAGGGGGGATGTGGGCTGGGGAGAATGCAGCCAACCAAAGGCTCAGGACCTAGCGGGTTCCCAGTGCTGGCAACTGGGGCTCCATCCTCCTGGGGGATTCTGAGACTGGGCAGAACACGCCCCTCAAAGGCCTCCCCATCCTGAGGAGGTGGGGGCTGGGGGCGTTACCCACTACTCCCATCACCAAGGGTGGACGGCCGCGCCTGGCACTTTCCGGCTGCCATATGCGTGGGCAGAGCAGGCTCTGCTGCCAGAGAGAGTCCTTGGCAGAGGCGCTCAGGGATGCCTGAGAGGTGGGGCCCGCGGGCCTCCAGGTGGCTCCCGCTAAGCAGCCTGGGAAGTGCTGGTGGTGTCTAGGGAGGGCACAGTCTCAGGGAGATCGGGGCAATGATGTTGCTTTTTCAAATGATTTGGAGATTTTCCTCCAGGCAATTGTTTCATCCGAGACTTTAATAAATTAAATGTATTACTTATATGAGTCTTAATGAAGCTGGGAATGATTATTATATGGGTCTTGATTAAGTTGGAAGTAATTATTCATAATTAAGATTCTGATAACCTACACTATGTAGAAAATACATTTCAAAATAAAACCAAACAAACAAATGTAAAGGTGTGACAATTATTGCATGACGGTAGAGTTCCCACGTGGACGGTAGGGTTCCCACATGGACAGTAGGGTTCCCACGTGGACGGTAGGGTTCCCACGTGGACGGT
>NC_045442.1:2059978-2081446 GCF_002776525.5 Piliocolobus tephrosceles
CTCCCACATGGACAGTAGGGTTCCCACATGGATGGTGGGGTTCTCACATGATTGTTTATTCTGCTTCAGGGTCTATGTTAACGACAAGGCCACCCTCCCACGCCACTTCGGCTGTGCCCTCTGACCTCCCCCTCCACCCACAAGGGCAAGGTCCCAGTCATCAGCAGGACGTTTCTGATGGTTGGCTGATGGTCACCTGCAGGTGGCGATGTTGGATCTGCTGGGTGTGCCTGTCCTGATATGCTTGGCCATTCGTTTCTTCTGGGAAATTCATGTCCAGTCTTGAGTTACAGCCCAAGTTCCCCTGGATCCCTGTAAGAACCCATAGAGGGCCACTGGTGCAGGGTGTGGGTTGGGGGGGCGACCCCTCAGACCTCATCTCCCCACCTGCCAGCCCACCCTGGCCCCCAGATCACTCCTCTGTGGCCCAGCATCATTCCGAGATCCTGAGATGCCAAGAGCCAGACTCCTGGAGCATCGGTCCCAGCAGCCAACGATTCTGTCACTATTTTTAGATACTTTGCAATTAAAATGCTGTCAACAGTTTCCCAATGCCCTAGTGACAGAACCCAGATCCATCTTTTTTTTTTTTAGCTGGAGTCTCGCTCTGTCGCCCAGGCTGGAGTGCAGTGGCGCGATCTCGGCTCACTGCAAGCTCCACCTCGTGGGTTCACAGCATTCTCCTGCCTCAGCCTCCGAGTAGCTGGGACTACAGGCGCCCGGCACCACGCCTGGCTAATTTTTTGTATTTTTAGTAGAGACAGGGTTTCACCCTGTTAGCCAGGATGGTCTCGATCTCCTGACCTCGTGATCTGTCTGCCTCGGCCTCCCAACCATCTTATTTTAATATAAAACCCACCTTTGGGCATTTTGCAACTTCTAGCTCACCTTTCTAAACAGACAGAAGACAAGCAGTACTGCGAGGGAGGATGCAAGGCCACCCCATCCTCAGAATCAGGAGGGATGTCGGCTCTGAGGTGTCAGGAGGCCCCGGGTACCCATCAGACAAGGCGCGCCTGCCCAAGAGCTGCTGGCTACGGTCCCTGAAGCACAGCTGTGCTCTGAGCCCATCCTGCAGATCTCTGCTGCCTCGTCACTCTGCAGGCGCACGCAGCGCGTGTGATGAACTTGGCCAGCGGACAGCGATCTACAGGGCTGGGGGGAGCCGAACCTTGGGGATCCCAGAGGCGGTCTGGGCTACACGTCCTTGCTGAAAATCCTCCCCCTTGAGCTTTCTCACAGTCCTAGAATCCCACTGGTGCCCCGACTGGGCTGGGAGGTGGCGTCTTCCAGCCACCCGCTCTGCTGGTGTGCAGCCTTCCCATACGTGCCCTCCATCCTGGAAGGACCCTCGAGTCCCTGCTGGTCTCAGAGTGGCCTCTGCCTCAGACACCAGGAGCTGGAGTGGCTTCTCCACCATGCTGGACCCGTCTGGATGGTCCCCGAACCTTGCCACGTGCAGCTATACCCAGGAGGCTTTGCTGAGGATCCGATGGACAGGGTGGGAAGAAGGCCCTGGGCCAGGGGGTTCCTCTGGGTCTTTGGAGCCAGCAGCTCACCTCTGAGGTTGATGCTATCGTGGGGTTCAGTAGCAAGGCCGCCAGAAGGCAGGCTGAGGGCCCGTGGGGCCAGAGCCCTCCTGCAGTCGTGTGACCGGCCAGCTCTTCCAGTTGCTTCAGTCCAGTGGGTCTGGGTTGGCTGAGTGCACCACTCTCCCCAGGGGAGATGGGGGATCCAGCGCTTGGCTGCCATCAGCAGGGGGTATCTGGGACAGTTCTGCACGCTCCTGAGAGCCCTGAGGAAGGGGCTCCTCGGCGCACAGCAGCCACTGCACAGCACAGCCTCACACTATGCTCCCTCCGCCCCTGAAAACTCACCTGCCCCTCACTCCTACTTCCTGCATCACCTCCCTAGAAGCTACCTACACCCCAGTCCCTGCTGAAAGTGTGCATTGGGGGATTCAACTGAAACAGACCCCAGCAGCAGCAGCAACAGGGTCTCAGAGCCATGTGGGGAGGCCTTGCTCAGGCCAAATTTTGCCCAACATGGGTGAAATTCAAGGGCCTCTTTACTCAGGACATTCTGAGGACACAGGTGGGGCCCGGGTGTGACACTGACCGAGTGGTTTATTCTTAGTGAACGCAGCTCCCTGTGGTCCTGTGACCCAGGACGACACACACCTGTGCAGGCATGTACAGCTTACAGCCACGCCACCCATGCCACTGCTGTGCTGTCTGCCTCCCAGGGCCTTTGCCATCACCCTCCACCGTCCCCTTCCCTGAAACTCATAGTGGTCTGAGCCCGCTGTGGTTTTGGGGACTGCCACTCCTCCGTCATCCTCCTTTTCCTCCTGCCTGTCTTGTCTTTCTCCGAGGGGACAGGAAGCCAGGCCCTGGTGCCAGCAGGCCTGGGTGCTGAGTGAGGATTTGCAGTCTCTGCAGGTGCCGCCCCTGAAACGCTGTGGCTCCCTCCTGTGCAGGGCAGACACAACACACCTGTCAGGAAATGACACCACAGTTCTCTTCCTCATCTGAGGGCGCCTATGGGGAGTTATACCTGATATAAATGATGAATTGATGGGTGCTGACGAGTTGATGGGTGCAGCACACCAACATGGCACATGTATACATATGTAACCTGACTGCACGTTATGCACATGTACCCTAGAACTTAAAGTATAATAAAAAAAAAAAAAAAGAAAATTCGTTTGATGTGCAGATTCCTTGGAAAACAGAAAATCTAGCTAGTTGGTGCTTTCTAGGTGAAAGCAAAGGCAAACATGAAACACTGTCCCGAACCAGACTGTGAGCTCTTTGATGGTGGAGGCGTCTGTCTTTTACTGAGTGCCTGGAAGGTCTGTTGCCCAGGCCCAGCAAGATGTTGCTTAATTATAAAATGTGCTTGGCCATGGGGAAGACGGCATTTGTTGAATGAGCAGGTGCTTTAACCAATGCTTCCAAGCATATTCTGTGCCAGGAACTCTTGCTGGGAACCAGCAAGGCACAAGGCAGAGGGTAGCTCCCCTCAGAGGGCACATCTTCCAGTGGGCTGTTGGTTAGGGTGCGACCATAAATACATGTTGGGGAGGGGGACGAAGAAAACGCAGAGGGAAGGGAAGTGAAGGTTGACATGAGCTGGTTGCATTGATGGATCATTTGAAACGGGGAAGAAAAACACATTTTGTCATGGGAGCAAATCTTTTCAACCTGGCTTGGTCTTCAGAGACTGGTGGTGCTTCCTGGATCTCCTGGGCACTGGGGGTGAATGGCAGATGGAGGCTCCCCGGGTCTCCTGAGCCCTGAGAATACTGGGAATGAATGGCAGATGGAGGCTCCCCGGGTCTCCTGGGCACTGGAATGAATGGAGGATGGAGTCTCCCTGTCATTGTCTGAATTATGTACCCTCAGAAAGACGTGTCCAAGTCCTAAACCCCAGGATCTGTGACCTTTTATGGAAACCCTGCAGGGTCTGTCAGATGGAATTAGCTAAGACGAGGTCACGCTGGACCAGGGTGGCCCTAGTCCAGTGCTGGTAGACTTAGAGTAGCTCCTTTTAAAGAGACGGCGATTTGGAGACACAGGCACAGATAGAGGGAGGATGGCCACAGGAAGACAGCGTGGAGACTGGAGAGACACAGCTGGGAAGTTAAGGGGGTGGTGACTGCCAGGAGCTACCAGGATGTGGAGGAGGCAGGGAAGCGCTCCTCTGGAATTTCTGGTTGGAGTGTAGCTCTGCTGATGCCGTAATTTCAGACTTCTGGCCTCCAGAACTGGGAGAGTGTAAAAGTCTGTTGTTTCAGATCCCTTAGTCTGTGGTTATTTGGCAACCCCAGGACGGGATGTGAATAGACTCCCCGGCCCTTTGCTCTCTAAGGCTGGGCACAGATCTCGGGCAATGCCCAGGGAAGAGCCACTGGCTGCAGGCAGGTGAGGCTGGTGTGGAAGGGCCATTGGGTGCAGGCAGGTGAAGCTGGTTTGGAAGATCCATTGGCTGCAGGCAGGTGAGGCTGGTGTGGAAGATCCATTGGCTGCAGGCAGCTGAGCCTGGTGTGGAGGGTCCTTTGGGTGCAAGCAGGTGAGGCTGGTGTGGAAGTTCCATTGGCTGCAGACAGGTGAGCCTGGTGTGGAAGGTCCATTTGGGTGCAGGCAGGTGAGGCTGATGTGGAAGGTCCCCTGGGTATAGGCAGGTGAAGCTAGTTTGGAAGAGCCCTTGGCTGCAGGCAGGTGAGGCTGATGTGGAAGGGCCATTGGCTGCAGGCAGGTGAGGCTGGTTTGGAAGAGCCATTGGCTGCAGGCAGCTGAGTCTGGTGTGGAAGGTCCATTGGCTGCAGGCAGCTGAGTCTGGTGTGGAAGGTCCATTCGGTAGAGGCAGGTGAGTCTGGTGTGGCACATGTGGTTATTTGTCTCTTCTTTCTTCCTGGCTGAACCTCAAGTGTGTCGAGGCATCAAAATGCTCATTAAAATACCCCCTTTTCCAGACACTCCTGCAGCTGGAGTTGGCCAGCCCGGAGCTGGCCTGAGACAGATCCGTGGTCTCATCTTTCCCTCCTCTCTCTTATCTGTGTCTGGAAACTGGGCCTGATGCCTCCACCACCTCCCAGCCAACAGACTGATGTTGCGTGCTATGCATTAGGATTTGTGTTCTCCATTTCACTGGTGGAGAAACTGAGGCCTGGAGAGCTCTGTTCATCTGTGTCAGCTCACACAGGGTGGATGGCATGGCTCTGTCCTCTGCCTGCTGCACTGGCTTTCTCTCGCCCACACGGGTTTGCCAGGCCACTCTGGGCGAGAGGACGGCACCCTGCTCTCGATTTCCAAGACAGTTTTGGAGACCAGGCTGCTGAAGCTGCACACTTCTGTGGCTACAGTGTGTCATACGCCCTGCGTTTTCCAAGACACCTCAGGAGAGCAGAAATCAATGCCGGATGGTTGCTCTAAACGTCCGTCTCTCGCTCAGAAGCACTTTGTCTGGACACCTTCCCCTTTGCTGTCAACGCAATTTGTCGTCGACAGTGTGGGCTGTGAGTTATTTTGAAAACATAAAGGGCAGCTGCAGGCCGTGAGGCCCCGGCTTCTCGTGTCCCCTGTCTGTGCTATTTCGGGAAGGTTGGCGGGTCTCTGAAGGCCCAGCCCATGTGTCAGAGGTGGCCGAGCAGAACCTTGATGGTGGAGTCACAGCCGGAGAGCACGGAAGGCTGCGCTGACTGCCTAACATACCAGCATCCACAGCAAGACCAATTCATCCAAAGCATCAGGCTCAGGTCAGCAAGCAACACACTCCTTGGCCTGTGGACAAATTGCCCTTCAAAAGAAAAGAGCTAAAAACTGTATTTTCTGTCTCTTTCCAGCTCTGCGCAGTGTCTCTGTGGGCAGGAGGGTGAGCTTAGACTTCCCTTTGGTCTCACCTGGTGGTTTTCACAAAGCATTTTGCCTCTGGCACCAGCTTTGAAGTTTTGCTGTTACTCTAAGGTAGAAAAGGTGGGGGTGGGGGCATATCAGGATTAACAACAACCAGCTCCGCCTGCGGGGCAGAGAAGCCCCAGAGTGGGGGCCCAGGGACAACCCTGGTGTCAGGCCTACAATCCCCGACGACCGCCTCGCCCGGCAGCGCTCACTGCTCACTGCAGCCGGGGGTGCAGACACCTTGCGGAGTGGGGGCAGCTCCAGGGGGTGTCCGGTTCCTTGGTGCGGACAGGTGCTGGGGGAGGGGTCCTGCAATTTATGGGTTTCCTGGGAGAAGGTCGCAAAAAGGATTTGTGTCATGGCGGTGTTGCCTCCTGCGCGGGTCAGTGGTGTGGTCATCGCAGGGCACTCGTGGGGTGTGGGGTCCCCATCTGGGAGACGGGGCAGGGTCCCTGTTGTGCGGGGCGGGTGTGAGGACTGCCTGGCCTGTGTATTGCTCAGGAACTGCTGGGGATGTGTGGACTGCGTGTGTCTCCTGCACACTGAGTTCCAGTCAGTGCCCAGTGAAAGAATGGATGGATGAGGGAAAAAGGGGGTGCTGGATCCGTGCTCCTGTCACCCCCACTCCTCTTGCCCTGGCAGGGTGCCCTCAGCCCAGCACACACCCGGTCAGTCATATGTCATAGCCCTGTGGCCATCAGTACGTTCCCACTCACGCAGAGTAACTTCTGCTGTATGAGAAAACTAAATTAGGGTGGATGTGAAGGTGAATATCACATTAAAAGGCCATATGAGACCCTGAAGCCAATGACATTCTTCACTAAGGCCTATTTTGTTTATTTTTATTTTTTGACAGAATTTCAAACTCAAGTTTCCCCCTTTGTTTTCTAATCAGCACTGAGCTCTCCTCTTTGGAGAAGGAAGCTTTGTTATTCAGAGACAGCCACGGGAAAAGGAATAAAATTAACATGAAAGTCCAGGTGATTCGATGAATATTCATATGGACAATTTAATCAGTGTCTGTTCATTATCCACATTTCCATGAGAAGCAGGTTCCTAGAATATAAATAAAGATTGCAGAGCAATTGTATTGACTTTCATTTTGCTCTGAGATACTCAAGTCTCTATCTGCATCTTCAGGACGTGGGATCTGTGTAACTGGAGAGAGAGGCAATGTGGAAACCTCAGGATTCATTACCTGAGGAGTGAACACACTGAGAATTCCAGTTGCAGCTTGCAGGTACCCGGTATTCTTATCTTGTTACATTTAAGTGGGTGAGACAGCACCATTTTCCAGAAAGTTGTCCTTTGCCCTTAATAATAACGAAAAAGTCCAAAGTGGTGTGGGTGGTTGGAAACACGACTTTGGAGACCTGCGACCTGTGCAGGGGCACGTGGGACCTCGGCACTCACTTCTCTGATCCTTGGCCCCGGCTTCCGGGGACTCCCGGTGACAGCTGTGAGGGTGACGATGAGTGTCCTGTAAGTGGTAGCCTTGGTGATGGTTGTTTCCTGGCTGACAGAGATGAGAGGGGCTACGATAAGGAGGGGTTCCGTCACAGACAGGAGAGAGGAGCTGAGAATTTGACTGAGGTCCTTGTGCTTCATCTCCTCCAGCTCCTAAGGGCTTAACTTGAACTAGGCCTGAGCCAAAGACACACAGACATACACATCATGGGGAAATGCTTGACTTCAGTGGCGGGTCAAACACGACGCGAAAGGATGTAATGGTGACCATCATGACAAAGGAGAAACCCCAGGATGGGTGAGAGGCTGCGGCCACGTGGCGGTGGTGGTGCTTCTAGAGGGCAAAGTGTCAGCATCGTTGTCAGAAATGTAAACAGGGCTCAGACCCCCTAACCCATCGGGCCACTTCCAGAAATTGATCCTGGAGGCAGTATCTGAAATGATTTTTGTATAAGATGTTAATTAAAAGACTTAATGATAATGAGAATTAGAAACATCGTAAACGTTAGCAATAGGAGTTTGGTTAAGCACTAGTACGATCTCGCAAAAGATGTGCTAACCGTGCAGACATTCAAAATCACGCTAAGCCTTTCTGGCAGGACCGGTGAATATCCGAAGGGTGGAGTCTGACTCAGCAGTTCTAATTTTAGGTGCCTATTCGACAGCTTTGTGGTTCACTATGGAAGGGGCGGGGAGGTTGGGTATGGATGTGAGAACAGCAGCAGGCAGAAAGCCCACCACAGCCAGCCACAGGGCAGGGTACACGTGGTCTGGCTTAGCCTCTGTGTCCGGGGAGCACAGGTGAAGGGACAAGTCCGGGGGGCTTTGGGGGCCTGGAAATGCTAAGGGAAATCAAATCCACAGACAGCAGGTGGGCTGACTTGGCCCCAGGCGAGTTTGCTAACCCTGCACTGGAAGGCAGGTGCCCTGTTGTGGCAGGCCAGGTCTCACTAACACAGGCCTCCATGACAACTGTCCCAGCACTGGCTGGGTAACTAGGTTAAACATCAAAAGCTGAAAGAGCTAGTGCCTTTATACAAAGGTTGGAATGTAACAAAAGCCCACCAAGAGTTTTGCCTAGGCTTTTCCTGGGCCTTGAAGCATGACAAGATAACAAAAGAATTCTTAACAGGACCCTTTCAGGATTAAACAAGTCGCATTGGGGGTCTGAAGAAACTCCCCAGGGCTCCACAGACAAGTTTTTTGGGGTCTAAAGGAACTCCCCAAACCTTTATGATTTAGCGGGAGACAAAGGCAATCCCCCAGCACCTGATGAAGCCATGTAGATGACGTAAACTTACTGAGGTTCCAGAGGAAGGTCTTCAGGACTCAGACCCCAGTTACAGATTAGAAGAAACTCATCACTTCTGTCTAGGTGAATGCACTCTTACATGTAGACACGCAGCTCAGAAGGTATACAAGCTCTGGAAGACTTGTAATTTTGAGTCGGTCTGGCGATATTTCCAGGTCTTCTCCCTGTAACCAGTTGCAGAAATAAATACTCTCTTCCTCCTCAATTCATCTGCATCTTGTTATTGGGCTGCGAGAAATAGCAAAATGACCCTCAGTTTGTTCCAGGAACAAAATAAGCCTTTAGATTTGATGAGGGAGGGATTTTGCCATCTTCTTTGGACTCTTCTGATTCTTTGGGGGTTTCTCCAATGAGCATTGTTCACTTTTGTAATCCCAGGATACATACAATAAATGTTCTATTAAAGAATCACCCTTAGTGCTTTTCTCTTTCCTTTCTTCTGTTTGTCTCTTCCATGTGCTGTGCTGCTCTGGCCCCACTCCAGGCTCCTCTGCGCTGAGGCATCTTCCAGCTGCCTCTAGGGTGCAGCCTGCGTGCCTGACCACCTTCGGAATGTCACATCCAAGCTGTATCGTCTTTACCTTGCCTGAACTGGCCTCTCCTGGCACGCTTTAAGAAAGATGAAGCCCTCTTGGAGCCCGTGCATTGGAGATTATAAAAGAGTAATGATTCAGTGACTTAAAAGATTTAGTAGCCAGGTTGTTACAGTCTTAGAGCAGAAAGAAGATTAATGAGGTACTAGCTTAACATATGTCTCAGAGAAAGAACAGTCATTTAATTTCTAACTTTGTAGAACTTGTATCTGCTCCCATTTTGCAGGAATAGAAATTTTGCAACATGATTTTTTTGCTCTCAAATTAGCTGGTTAAAAGAAACCAACGAAATTATGCCAGGGTTAAAGAAGGTGGCTCAGAGACAGTGTCCTGGTTTCTGGAAGGGCCTGGAAACCCAGGTGTCTGCCTCCAGGGCTGGACACTTGGCGCTTAGCTGGAAGTGGGGCCCTCCCCTAGGCGCCTGTTGGATGTCTTCCTCCTCACTGGGGACAAGGTCAGGTTCCTTGGGCGACGATTTTAAACTATGCCCACAAAGCCACTGAGGCTCCTTCCTTCAGAAGGTGGAGCCTCATTCAACACACCTTGACCGCGATGGGCTTAGTGACTGCTTCAAAACCAAAAGGATGTGGTGACCTGTGGGTCCTTCTCACCTTCTCTTATAGAGGCCTGTAGGTGAGGATTTTTCCTTCAAGAAGGGAAGCCCCATCTCTTTACCTTAGGAGGCACCACCCAGAGGCACCCCCGAGTGCTCTCAGAGCAGTTTACCCATTCCTGCCCCCACAGCAGCCTATGCAGCCTCCTGAGACAGTGAATACTGCCTCACCTGTGAGCCATCAGTGGATACTGACACTTGCTTCAGTTCTGGCCAACCTTATGGGCGTGAAATGGTATCTTACTGTTTTGATTTGCATTTCCCTAGTGTTTTGTTGTTGTTTGTTGGACAGTTAGGCTGTCTTCTGTGAATAGCCTCAACAGAGCCTTGGTGCATTTTCTCCATTGGGCTCTTTGTCTTTCCTTATGGGTTTGTAGGAAAATCATGCTTTTTAGCTGACAATCATTTATGGGTTACATAAATTGCAAATAATTTCTTCCAGTCTGTGCTTTAGTCATTTAAATTTGTTTATGGTGTCTGCTGGTATACAAAAGCTTTAAATTTTGTTCTAGTCATATTTGTGATGCTTTTCCTTCAAGATGTATGTACGTTTTTATCCCTTGTCCACCACTACAGTTCATTAGAATACTTTTGTACATTTTTTTTTCTAATTTGTTTTTGACCATGTGATCTTTGATCCATTTAGAATTCACAGTTTGCTCTTGTTGAGAAGTAAGGGTCTACGATTTTCCCAATGCAGCAAGCACTGAGTAGTCATTCTTCTTTTTCTGCTGCAATGCTTCCTCTATTAAATGACAAAGTCCTCCCCGCATGTGGATGTGTGGTCTATGGGTCTGTGTCCGTGGATACACAGAGGCCTGTGGGGCTTTCTCCTCTATTCTGTTGACCTGGTTGTTCATCCTGGACCCTGAAAACACGCATCTAAATTCCCGGAGCTCATAGGAAGCCTGGTTAATCTCGGAAGGAAAGTCCCCCTGCTGTCCTCTTGTTTCCCAGAATTTCTTGATTACTCTTGGACTTTCATATGAATTTTAAAATGTGTCTTACAGCCGGGCACGGTGGCTCATGCCTGTAATCCCAGCACTTTGGGAGGCGGAGGCGGGTGGATCGCCTGAGGTCAGGAGTTTGAGACCAGCCTGATGAATGTAGTGAAACCCTGTCTCTGCTAAAAAATACAAAAAACTAGCCGGGCGTAGGGGCAGGAGCCTGTAATCCTAGCTACTCGGGAAGCTGAAGCAGGAGAATCGCTTGAACCTGGGAGGTGGATGTTGCAGTGAGCTGAAATTGCACCATTGCACTCCAGGCTGGGCAATGAGTGAAACTCCGCCTCTCCACCTCCCAGGTTCAAGCGATTCAAAAAGTCTTACAATTTCTACAAAAATAATTTCTTTGGTATTTTGATTGGAATTGCTTTGAATTTACACATTAACTCAAAGAGAGTCAACATCTGCATGAACTTAGGTCTTCTTACTCACCTGCTTCCCCACTCGCTCACCGTTTTCACGTCCTTGAGTAATATTTATAACTTTCTCTATCAGTATCTTGGACATCCTGTGTTATGTTAGATTTAGTTTTAGATACCTTATGGTTTCTTTTTTCTCCTCCCATTGTGAATGGGATCTTTTATAAATCACATTTTCTAATTAGTTATTGGTGATGTGTAACAATGCTTTGATTTTTGTGTGTTGAGCTTGTGAGCAGTAGCCTTGCTGAACTTCCTTATTAGTTCTAATTGTAAAGGTTCTTTCATCTTTTTTTGCATGCAGCTGTAAAGATCTGTTAATAATTACCTTATCTTTTATAATCTGTATGCTTCATTTTTCTCAAATTAACTTACTGCCTCGGCAGGAACTCTGGCAATGCAGTGCTGACTGGTGTGGGAGGTATCAAGCATCCTTGCCTCATTCCCTGGGTAAACCCTACTTAGTGGCCATTGAAAATACTTCTGGCTGGGTCTTAAAGAATAGCAGAGTTTACCAGTCAATGGAGGAAGAATAAAAAGGAAAGTATTCTACGCAAAGGAATTGGTATATAGAGGACATGGAAGCAGGAAGCACATGGATATAAGGATTTGGAAGTGTTTGTTACAGCTGCAATATAGGGTGTGATATTTTGGGGAGGGAAGAGATTGAAGAGATTGCACCCAGAGATGAAGTTGGAGAGATAACCAGGGTCCAGATCATGTAGGGCCGTGACTTTCTCACAGGCCATGGGGGACCGTTACAGGGTTTTTAGTTGCGAGTGGCAAGTTAAGTTTGTTTGTTTATTTATTTGTTTGTTTGTTTGTTTGTTTATTTATTCATTTTTGTGACTGATTCTCACTCTGTTGCTCAGGTTGAAGTGCAGTGGTGTGATCTCAGCTCACTGAAACCTCTGCTTCCCGGGTTCCAGTGATTCTCATGCCTCCGCGTTCCGAGTAGCTGTGATTTAGTAGAGGTGGGGTTTCACCATGTTGGCCAGGCTGGTCTCAAACTCCTGACCTCAAGTGGTCCACCTGCCCCAGCCTCCCAAAGTGCTGGCATTAATGCCCGGCCAAGGGAACTATGTTTAAATCAGCCTTATTAAGGCAACATTTCCATGAATAAAATCCACAGATTTAAAGTGTACAATTCAACGAGTTCCAACAACTGTGCACAGCCGTGCAGCCCTCCCCACAATCAAGCCACAGACCAGTTCCTCAACCCCAAGGTGCTGCTGAGTAATTTTGCCGTCAGCCTCTTTGTGCTCTAGCAGCCCCTGGAATTTTGCCTTTTTTAGACTTTCTTCTAAATGGAATTCTATTGTATGTAGTCTTTTATGTCTGGCTTCTTCCACCTAACATGATACTTTTGGGGTTAACCCATATTGTTGCCTGTATCTGTCATTCATTCCTTTTTCTTGCTGAGTAGTATTCCATCATATGGACATACCACAATTTATTTAGATACTCACCAGTTGATGAGAGTTTGGGTTACTTTCAGTTTTTGATGATGGCAAATGAAGCCATTATGGCCATTTGCAAGTCCATCTTCCTGGGGATATATATTTCATCTCTCTTGGGTAAATACCTAGGAATGAGATGGCTGAATTACTTGTCAAGTGGATGTTCAACTTTATAAAAACCTGCCAAGCTATTTTCTGAAGTACCTATGTCATATTGCATTCCCCAGTGGTGTATTTGAGTTCCAGTTGGTGCAAGTTCTGACTGACACTTGGTATTGTCAGTCTTTTTTTTTTTTTTTTTTTTTTTTGAGACGGAGTCTCGCTCTGTTGCCCAGGTTAGAGTGAGTGGCGTGATCTCAGCTCACTGCAACCTCCACCTCCTGGGCTCACGCCATTCTCCTGCCTCAGCCTCCTGAGCAGCTGGAACTACAGGTGCCCGCCACCACGCCCAGCTAGTTTTTTTGTATTTTTAGTAGAGACGGGGTTTTTAGTAGATGTGTAGTGGTATCTTATTGCAGTTTTAACTTACATTTCCCTAATGACAAATACTGTTGAGCATCTTTTCATACACTATTGACTATTTTTACATGTTATTTTGTGAAGTATCTCTTTAACTCTTTTGCACAACTAAAACAATTTTTTTCTTGTTTTTGAGCTACACTCTATTTTATATATTCTGGTTACAAGTCTTTATTAGACACATATTTTACAAATAGTTTCTCTGTCTGTGGCTTGCCTTTTAGTTTTCTTATTGTAGTTTTTAAGAAGTAAAAGTTTAAAATTTTTATAAGTCCACTTGGTCAATTATTTCTTTTATAGTTGTACTTTTTGTGTCCTATCTAAGAAATATTTACTAACCCAAGATCATACATATTTTTCTATGTGTTTTATAATTTTAGCTCTTACATTTAGGTCTAAGGTTCTTTTTGAGTTAGTTTTTGTATATGGTAAGGAGATAGGGGTTGAGATTCTTTTAATACCCCCTCATTGATCTTCAATTGTTGTGGCATTGTTTGTTGTACATTAACACTTATTTTGGGTCTTTTTTAATCTCTCTCTACTTCAGTTTAGATTGTCCATATTTCTAGTGCTCAAGTTCACTGACCGTTTCTTTGCAGTGTCTAATCTGCTGTTGATCCCATCTAGTACACTTTTAAAATAAATTGGTAATTTTAGACCATCCAGTGTACTTTTAAAATGGTGATTTTAGAGTAGTTTTAGATTGACAGAATTATTGCAAAGGTAGTACAGAGGGTTTCCACCTACCCAACACTCCGTTTCCCCTCTTACTAGCATGTTGTTCGTATGACACATTTGTCACAATAAATGTACCAATATTAATAGGTTATTCATTAAAGCCCACATTCTGCTCAGATTTCCTCAGCATTTCCTTAATATCTTAGAATTTTTGATAGGGGCTTTCATCTACGTTCATAACTGAGATTGGGTTGTCATCTTTCTGCTTTGTATGGTTTTGGTGTCAATACATGTGGTGTTTCCCCTCCTTTTCTGCTCTGAAATACTGTATACATGTGGCAACATCTATCCTTCTGTCTAGAACGCCTTTCCTCTTGAGTTTGGACCAGATGGTCTCTCCTTGGCATTGAAGCTTCAGTTGATGATCACACACTATGACCGCCCGGCGGAGGTCACTGCCTGGCAACTATCACAGCATCCCATTGGTGTTTTTGTGTTCAGTGGTCTCTAAGAGAAGAAAAGGGTGGCTAGGAAGGAGAGGCACATCTCTCCTGCTTCCCTCCCTCAGAATGTTTTATAGAGGAGAATATTCTCTTTAACAGCATATGTTAATTTCTTATTGTCAAAACTCAAGTTCTTCTGTGAAATGGGGTTCTGAAGACTCAGCCCTTGGGGTGACTACAGGCCAGTGAGGATGTGGTACCAGTGAGGATGTGGGTGCACACTGTTTGCTTTAGGATCTGGGGAACCAAAGCATACCAGTGGAGCTTCAGGATCCAGTGCAGAGAGGTCTGGCCCCTGGGAGAGGTGTTCTCTCCATTCTGATCTGACTTAGATCATGTGGTCAGAGTATGTTTAGTTTTGTAACACACTGAAAAATTGTCTTCCCTGCTGTAGAACTCTGGGGCCAGCGGCTGAGAGTGTGGGAGTGACAGAGACTTCAATGAAGAACACGTATCTGGTGGGTGTCAGCGCAGAGATGGGGCACAGGACAGTACTTCCTTTTCCTATAGTCCTCAGAGGCTCTGTGGTGCGGTAGGGCTGAGTCTCAGTGGGATGGAGCTAAGACCCGGACTTGGGGGGATTCAGGCTGTCATGCTGGTGTAACCCTTTGTGTTAAAACTGCAACACTGGTTCCACTTTCCAGGAAAAGTCCTGGTACAGGACCTATGAAAGGCTTCAGGTTCTTTCAAATGAAATATTATTATTTCCTCAAAAACAAAATCAGCTGTATCTACTCTTTATGTAATTGCATGGCATTTCTGAAATTGTATGTTACTCAAAAGGACTAATTAAGACAAGTTAATTTTAAAAAGGGAAATACGATAAGAGAAAACTCCCACTGAAAGCATGGTGGTCAGGAACAAGGCAAAGATGCTCCCTCTCACCAGTGCTCTTCAATGCTGTGCTGAAATCTCAGCTAATTCAGTAAGACGAGAAAAGGAAATAAAAGGTGTATACATTGGGAAGGAAGAAGCCAAACTGTCTTTATTTGTGGATGGCATTCTCATCTAAGTAGAAAATCCAGAAGAACTGACAAACTGGAACTAATGAGAAATTCTAGAAAGGCTTTAGGGTACAAGGCTAATATATAAAAGTCAATCACTTTTCTATACACCAGTAATGAACAAGTGAACTTTGAGATTTGAGACACATTATTACTTATGCTAGCACTCAAGAAACAAAATATTTAGATATAAATATGAGAAAATATGTACAAATATATGAGGAAAACTGCCAAACTCTGCTGAAAGATATTACAGAATAACTAAATGAATTAAAGGATATTCCATGTTCATGGATAGCAAGACTCAATGTTGTCAAGATATCAGTTCTTCCCAACTTTTTCTATAAATTCAATACAATTCCAATCAAAACTCCAGCAAGTTGTTTTGTGGATGTCAACAAACTGGTTCTAAAGTTTATATAGAAAGGCAAAAAACACATAACAGCTAACATAATACCCAGGAAGAATAAAGTTGAGGACTGACACTACCTGACTTCAAGACTTACTATAAAGCTGTGATAGTCAAGACCATGTGGTATTGGTGGAATAGTAGACAAAGAAATAAATGGAACAGAATACAAAGCCCAGAAATAGGCTCACACAAATATCCTGAATGAATCTTTGACAAAAGAACAAAAGCAATTAAATGGAAAAGGATAGTCTTCTCAACAAATGGTGTTGGAACAATTGAATATCTACATAAAAAATGAATCTAGACATAGACTTTACACCCTTCACAGATATTAATTCAAAATGGATCAGAGACCCAAACGTAAATGCAAAAGTATGAAACTGTTAGAAGATAACATAGGACAAAACTTAAATGACATTCAGTATAGTGATGACTTTTAGATAAAACATCAGTCACAATCCTTGAAAGAAAGAATTGATAAACTGGACTTCATTAAAATTAAAAACTTCTACTCTGTGAAAGACAATGTCAAGAGAGTGAGGAGAGAAGCCACAGATGGGGAGAAAATATTTGCAAAAGATGCATCTGATAATGGACTAGTATCTGAAATATAGAAAGACCTTTTAAAACTCAACAATAAGAAAACAAGCAATACAATTAAAAAATGGGCCAAATATATGAACAGACATTTCACTGTAGAAGAAAACAGATGGCAAATAGGCACATGGACATATGGAGAGACCCTCTGCATTGTGTGGCATCATGGAAAGGAACATAGAAACAACAGTGAGATATCACTACACACCTATCAGAATGGTTAAAGTCCAAAGCGCTGATAATATTAAATGAGGCAACAGGAGCCCTTCCTCATGCACTGCTGGTGGGAATGCACAATGGTATGGCTTTTTTGGAAGACAGTTTGGCAGTGGGTTACAAAACTAAACATACTCTGACCATATGATCCAGTACTGTGGTTTGGATGTGGTTTGTTCCCACCAAAATGCATGTTGAAATTGGATCCCCCACATGGCAATGTTGTCATGGGAGTGGATCCCTCATGACTAGATTAATGCCCTTCCATGGCGGTGAGTGAGTCCTCACTCTCACAGGAATAGATTAATTCCCAAGGGAGCAGGTTGTTATTAAGAGTCTGGCTTCCTTGGTTTTCCTCTCTCACTTCCTCTCTTAACGTGTGATCTCTTTGCACACGCCATCTCTCCTTCTGCTTTCTCCCATGTGTTGAAGCACTGTGAGGCCCTTACCAGGAACAACTGCCCAATCTTGAACCTTCCAGCCACGAGAATTGTGAGCCAAATAAACCTCTTTTTTTAAAAAATAAATTATCGAGCCTCAGGTATTCTGTTACAGCAACACTAAATGAACCAAGATATTCAGCAATCACACCTCTTGGTATTTATCCAAGGTAGTTAAAGACTCAGGTCCACACAGAAAACCTGCACATGGATGTTTATAGCAGCTTTACTGACAGTTGCCAGAACTTGAAAACAACCAAAATGTCCTTTACTAGATAAATTTATAAATAATTTGTGGCACATCCAGACAATGGAACATTATTTAGCACTAAAAGGAAATGAGCAATCAAGCCACGAGAAGACGTGGAGGAAGCTTAAATGAATATTACCAGTAAAAGAAGCCAATTGGAAAAGGCTAGAGACTGAATGAATCCAACCATATGACATTCTGGACAAAACAGAACTATGGAGAGAGTAAAAAGATCAATGGTTGCCAGGGGTTAGGGGGTAGGAGGGATGAATAGGTGGAGCACGGGGAGTTTTTAGGACAGTGAAATGATTCTGTATGACGTTATAGTGGTGGATGCATGCTTTTCTGCATTTGCCAAAACCCATAGAATGTGCAACACCAAGAGAGGTCCCTAATGTACACTGTGGATGTTGAGTGACGATGGCGTGTCAATGTAGCCTAATCAGTTTTAATAAGTGCTACACTGTGGTCAGGGATGTTGATAGTGGAGGAGGCTCTGAGTGTGTGGGGCAGGGAGGTACATGGGCACTCTTGGTACTTTCTGCTCAATTTTGCTGTAAACCTAAAATTGTTTCAAATGTTAAACTTTAGAAAGTCTCAGAGAAAGCATGCTGAATTTTTAGATTGGATAATATTGTAAAATAACTTAAAAAATCACCCATATTTAAGCAATTGTTCTCTAATAGCTATTTCTGGGAGTGGTTTGTCTAGCCCACTTCTTCTCCTAGTGGAAAGGTCTTCCTCCCATAAATCTGCATAGACGGATACTGAGTTAACTGAGTCGCTTTATTTTTACTCTCATTTTCACTTGATGACTGCCCTGTATTTTTTTTTTTTAGAACTCCTGAAATAATACGGACAAATTAATTAAGATGACAAGTTGAGTATGAATATTACATTTCCTTTTTAGTATCACGATTTGGAGAGACTGTAATTTGAATTTACTGCATTTTAATCCCTAAAATACCTATTCAGTCTTTGGGGCAAGGAGAAAAGAATGTTTTTGGGACACATTTTGCTTCAGGCAAATGGACCTTCTGTCTTGGTGGAGGTTCCCAAGGAGTGTGGGGAGGAAACCTCTAGATGCACCCAGGTGCTCAGCAGCTCCAACTCATGCAACTAGCGTGCCTTTTCTTTGCTGGTTCCCAAGCTTGGTCATCCCTTCCTACAAGAAAAAAATGTGACAGAGCAGTCAGCCTTCGGGCCTGGACACAGACCTGGCCCCCAACCCAGGGCCTCCAGAAGGCGAATGGGCATCATCAAATGCTTTTTCAGGTTTCAACAAGAGTCATGGAAATGATTTCTTTCCACCAGGGAACTCAGAGGTCATGGTGTTTTCAATGAAGTTTGTCTGGAATAAAAGGTGCGAAGAGGGAAAAGGATCCTTGCTGTATGAGCTTTTGAGGCTCACGTGCCTTTACTTCTATCTTTTTTCATAGAGATGACGTCCAAATACCATCTAAAGGCCATCGTCAGATGGTGAGGTTAAGATGAAGATATTTCCTTGCTACAGTTCTACCCAAGGGACAAGATGAATTTTATCCTTTGAGTTCTTGCCCCATCTTGTCCAGGATGTCCAACTTGGCTAAACTAATAAAATCAAACCTGGCATCTGGCCAGAATCAGCCTTGAGTGAATGACCTCATCCAGTGATGATGCCCTGGGTGGGGAGCAGCTCTCAAAACATGCACCACTGCAGGGCGCGGTGGCTCAAGCCTGTGATCCCAGCACTTTGGGAGGCTGAGGCAGGCAGATCACCTGAGGTCGGGAGTTCGAGACCAGCCTGACCAACATGGAGAGACCCCAACTCTGCTAAAAATACAAAATTGGCCAGGCGTGGTGGTGCACGCCTGTAATCCCAGCTACTCAGGAGGTTGAGGCAGGAGAGTCACTTGGACCCGGCAGGCAGAGGTTGCAGTATGTTGAGATTGTACCACTGCACTCCAGCCTGGGCAACAAGAGTGAAACTCCTTCTCAAAACAAACAAAAACAAAAACAAAATCAAAAAACAAAACCATGCTCCAGCTTTCTCCTGTTATCACCACCTCCCAATCCTCCTCTGATCCAACACACCAAGTTGGGTCCCTGCTCATGCTGCCCTGCACCTGTGCACACCTTCATCTGCTCATGCTTTCAAGTAGAGAGTGCTTTGGTGATGTGGTGGGCAGCCCCGCTGGCTTAGGTGAACCTGAGGGGACATGGTCAGCAGCTCCCCTGGCTTAGGTGTCCCTGGGGCAGGGGCTGAGTCTTGCTCATCACTGACCCCAGTACCCAGCCCTGCTTGCTCAAGGAGGGGTGCTGGGCATCATGGCCAGAGGGCTGCAGGCCTACCCAGCTGCCCCTTATCACAGTCTCTGGGCTCCTGGCTTCTTCAGAAATTTCTGTTTTGGTTTTCAAAGCATATCCCTTCTTGCTGACAAGCGGTTTTTAAAAAATCACAGACATGGCAAGAGTCGAAAGTCCTCCAGGGTGAGAGTGAACACATATTGTGAAGGTCAACACGCTGGCAGCACGTCCAAGGGGGCCCTCAGGATGTCCCCCAATGCATGATGTCCCCCATCATTTGTGCCAGGCAACTTCCACTTGTCTCCCCAGTTCTCCTCGTGTTCTACCCCTCTCAGGCCCTGGATGCTGACCAGAGGGGCTACATTCGTGAGCCTCCTTCCCCTCTGGCTTCTGCTGAGTTTGGCCAAAGGGACCTAGGCAGGGCTGTGGAGAGAGAGAATGCAGAGCGCTCAGAGCCTTTATTCTCCGCTCCCTCTCCCGGGGCGGGCTGGAGCTGGCTGTGCCCCTCTCGTAAGGGCTTGGCTCCTGTTGGGTGGTCCTCTGCTCTGGGGCTCACCTCCGGACTCCCCAGTTTCCCGTCCCCAGTGGTGGTGACAGAGCCTTGCTGTGATTCCCGGGTGTGGCCTCCCTGACTGTCCCTACACCTCTGTACTGACCCCCTTTTGGGACTTTCTGAGAGTTGCCGATTCAGTTGAGTGTGCTGTCCTCTGTGCAGGCTGGGATGGAGTTGAGAAAGACCTGTTCAACCCTCATTCAAATCCTGCTTGCTGATAGGTCCTCCACTCTTTGGCGCTGTGGCCACCCAGGACCAGCTCTCCCTCACCTTATCCCTGCACCCAGTGCTACCCAGATGCTTTTCCTGCTGCGGCCACGGAATCTGAATGGCCAGAGTCCTGCCAGCTACATATTAGGGTGGTCTTTCTGGTGTTTGTCTGGGAGCAGTGTGGAGATGTGGATTATTAAAAACCACGTTCTACCAGCAGATCTTGGCTTCAAAGAGTACCTTCTATTGTGTAAATGGAATTGAAAAAGCTCATCATGGAAAACAAGAAGCATTTTCAGCTCCTAAATTAGAGAATTTATGGTAATAAATCAAGAGAGTCTGCTCTAATAATCACAGGAAAAAACATGATAATATGATTTAATCTTAAAATATTTCTAACATAATATTAGAAAAATTATATTTCACCTAATGTCTGGTTAGCCTGTTGTGAATGTATGCAAATATCTCAGGAAATATTAATATATACTGCCAGCTTTAGCTAATTAAAGAAATAGTTTTAGGAGTAATGGCCTCCTGATAATTTAATCACTGTTCAGTCTTTGCAGATAATTGTGGTATTTGTTATTAAGTTCTCTCTGATTTTCCAAGGAATGAGAAATCTGATATAATCTTTTACTACGTAAGGCAAAAATTAAATTTTATTTAATTGTGAAAATTGTTGTGATCTGAGGATTTTAGAGCCTAGTTCCAGAAACGTTTCTTTCTTCTAGAACTGCCCAGTGCTGCATTTTACAGCACTTGAGCTCTGGGTTGCTGAGGAAGTGGACAGCTCTATGGCCAATAAAAGGTAATTAGGCTGAGATAAATTGTTGTGGAACAAATGATCTCATAGGAAGGTTTCCTTATGCTTACACCTTACGAATAATTTTCTCACAAAGACTTTTTGAGGTATAATTTTAAAAATGATATTTTTAACAATAAAAAAGTGAAATGATCCAAAGTGTTTAATGATAATTAGGTGGCCCAATAAATAACTTGCACTTATGTAATCCACATTAAAGGCCATATAATTCAGTCTTTAAAATTAAATTTTCAGAGTTCTTAAGATTGTTGTAGTTATAACTTTAAGTGAGAAAAAGAGAAAATTATTTAAATTGGCATGACCAAAAAAACTATAGAAAAAAAAACTGAAAGGAAATATATAAAAAATATTAAGTAGGTCCCCCAGAGTGGTGAAGTCACACAGGTTGAGCATCTTGAATCTAAAAATCTGACACCTGAAATGCTCCAAAATCAGAAACTTTCTGAGTGTTGACATAATGTTCAAAAGAAATGCTCATTGGAACATTTTGGATTTTTGACTTTTGGATTCAAAATGCTCAACCAGTAAGTGTTATGTAAATATTCCAAAATCCAAAATTCAAAGCATTTCTGGTCCCAGGCATTTTGAATAAGAGATAACCTGTATGAGATTTTCATTTTCTTCTTTTCTTTTTTTTTCTTTTTTCTTTTTTTATATTTATTCATTTATCTATTTTTTTTTTTTTTTTTTTTTTTTTTTTATTATAC
>NC_045442.1:2086446-2100008 GCF_002776525.5 Piliocolobus tephrosceles
AGTGATCTCATTGTTCAGTTTCCACCTATGAGTGAGAACATGCGGTGTTTGATTTTCTCTTCTTGTGATGGTTTGCTAAGAATGATGGTTTCCAGCTGCATCCATGTCCCTACAAAGGACGTAAACTCATCCTTTTTTATGGCTGCATAGTATTCCATGGTGTATATGTGCCTACTTCTGTTTATTCTCCACATTGTGTACCGGGCACATGGAAGATGTTCAGTAACTAAGTATTGTTGAGTGAATAATCAGGGTAAGAACTCATTACTTTTTAGTCTTTTTTGGTAACTTAGGTTACCAGTGTTGTGGAAGGCACCGCTCTCTCCGACTCTTGGCAAGAGAAAGAGAAGTTGACTGCCTGTCTGCCAACAATGCCAGTCCCTTGTTAGGATACAAGGGTGACTGTGCCTGGTGCCCTCGCTACTGGAGCTCCAGTCCAGAGCTGGTGATGGGTCAGTCGACAAAGGACCATGATAAAAGAAAGAATGGAGCAAGGACAGTAATCAAGTTCTCAGGGTGATTTGCTCACTGAACATCCCTGCCCCACTGAAGCAGGCAAAGCCAGGGGACTTGCCTTGGCCAATGAAATTGGCGTACAAGTGTCATGTGGGAGTAAGGCCATGTGACTTGCCTTGGCCAATGAAATGTGAGCAGAAGTGTCATGGGGCTCTCCTGGGCAGAAGCTAAGAGCCAGCATTTGTTCACCATGTGCTCATTTTCTGTCTCTCTGACAGGCTGCCATGCTCCAGTTTGTGGATGTCCATCTACCTGTGAAGAGCTGAGCCAAGCCCTGGGCATGTGGTGAGTGACAGGCAGATCTTCGTGGTGGGAAGCCTCTGTGATTGCAGGACGTTTGTTACTTGGTATAACCCAGCCTGTTCTAACTGACAGGGAACACAGCTCTGATTTACAGATAACACTGTACTAACAAGTCTATCACGTGTGTCTTGATTGACATCCTTGAATGCCGTTGTAGGTTGGGGGGTGGGGTCTGAGTTCTGGTCCTTTTTCCCCAGGCTTCATCTCCTGTGTCAATTCAGGCAAGAGGAAAAGAGAGGAGGAAGCTTCCAGATCCAAGCCAGAGGAGGTGGATGCAGCATCCATCGCCCACAGCTTTGGGCCTGGCCCAGCCTCCACCTGGCCGAGACACCCAACCCTGACCCCACACACATGGCATGTAGAAGAGTCTGAGATGGTGCACGCCGACCCACGGCAGAGTTGCAGGTAACATTTGTTTTGTTTCTACATCCTCAACCTTTCTACAGTTGATGAACGTGTTGTAACAGGACTTTTGCTGCTAGTTAGAAATGCACATTGCTGATGCACCCTCTGCAAGACCTTCTGGCGCCGTGGTCCTCAGCCTTTTTGGCACCAGGGACACGTTTTGTGGAAGGCAATTTTTCCACAGACTGGGGATGGGGGGATGGTTTGGGGATGAAACTGTTCCATCTCAGATCATCAGGTATTAGGTTCTCATAAGGAGTGGGCAACTGAGATCCCTCGAAAGCACAGTTCACAATGGGGATTGTGTTCCTATGAGAATCTAATACCACAGCTGATCTGACAGGAGGGTGAGCTTGGGCGCCAATGCTCCTCAGCCTGATGCTCACCTGCTGTGTGGCCTGGCTCTTAACAGGCCACAGACTGGTATTGGTTCATGGCTGGGAGTTGGGCACCCCTACCCTGCTGGACAGGGAGCCTCTAAGGGGTCATGGCTGCCAGTGCAAAGCCTGCCTCCCTATGCCTCCCCTGTACCTCCCTGCACCTCTCTCTAGCCCTACTCCAGTGCCCTTCTTGGTGATGATGAGGCAATTGAGGTCAGGGGCTTATTACTTCCCCAGTTGCCACTGGCAATGGGGTTCCTCTGTGTGCTGGATTGGAGAGGGGACTAGCCCCCAAATTCTATCCTGAAAGTCTGCTTTCTAGAGCTTTCAGGTTTGGTATCAGTGGTCTTGGATGGAGCTTCTCCAGCAAAGCTAGGGACAAAGACTTGAGTTCAGACTGTTTCCTTGGGCAGGGGTCTCAGGGCTCAGGCGAGCAGGAGTGAGGACAGCGAGGGAGGGAAGGAGTGAACGGGAATACCGGATGGCTTATCCAATCAATAGCTGCTTGGGGTGACTGGTGCTGGGCCCTCTGAGACCTTCTGAGGCCCTTTATGAAATGCATCTCAGCACAGTCCCCTTGGGACAGTAAAGGAAAGAGGATTTGTTATCTGCTTCTGTCCTGGCCAGTGGAGGCTCTGTGTTGGTGACCTGCATACCTGTGATTCCTGAGCAGCCTTCTGGAAGGTGGCCCTTCCCAGGGCCAAGGCAGGAAGTAAGAGGTGAGCAGGTCTCCGAGCCCAGGTGGTATCAGGTGACACCTGTGTAAAGCTTATTGGAGCCTGGGAGGTGCTGGGTGAAGTGGCGAGGTGAGGCTGGGAGGGTTTTCATGTGGGGTATAAAAGGTATCCCATAGAATTACCTTACATAATGAGGTTTTGCACATGAGACGGGGCACACTCCTCGCTGTTCTGCACCCTGGATAATCCCTGGAGTATGGGGGAAGGGAACATTTTATAGAACAGGACTGGTGGGAAGGTTTCCTGTAGGGGACAGTCAAGGAGAAAGAAAGAAAGATTTTGCAAAACACCAGGCTGAGGTTTAGCCGCACTCTGCAGCTTTGGCTGCCTGACCCCAGAGCATGTGCTGGTCCTGTGAACTTTGACACCACTGAGCTTTCCCTCATGCAGTTCCCTGCTTCGAATATGTGTCTTTCACATTGGGGATGAGGTTACACTTCTCTTTCCTCAGCTGAAATGGCAACTTTTCCTCCCTGCCACCCCTCAAGTCAGACAGAAGAAAGTGCTTTCTCTTGCTCCTGCAGTGCCTTCGGATGGACACTTGTCATATTAGAGTATAATTTAGATTATAATTCTTTTTTTTTTTTGAGATGGAGTCTCACTCTGTCGCCCAGGCTGGAGTGCAGTGGCGCGATGTCCGCTCAGTCACCCAGGCTGGAGTGCAGTGGCGCGATCTCGGCTCACTGCAAGCTCCGCTGCCTCCCGGGTTTACGCCATTCTCCTGCCTCAGCCTCCCAAGAAGCTGGGACTACAGGCACCCGCCACCACACCTGGCTACTTTTCTTTTGTATTTTTAGTAGAGATGGGGTTTCACCGTGTTTGCCAGGATGGTCTCGATCTCCTGACCTCATGATCCGCCCGCCTCGGCCTCCCAAAGTGCTGGGATTACAGGCGTGAGCCACCGCGCCTGGCCTAGATTATAATTCTTATATATGTGTATATACATCTGCTCATTCTCCTTGCCAGGCTATGGGCCTTTTGGAGGCAGAAATCGTATCTAATTTTCTGAGTGTTCAGCACCCAGCCCAGTGACCAGTCCAGCAATGTGATAAATAACTATTGCATGGAATTAAATTATCTTGTACAATAATTATATATAAATATGTTTTATATGAATAAGTGCAAAAATATATAAATAATTGTTTATGTTTTATATACGCATATATAAAACACATATATCTCCTATATATTTACCTTTACATATTATAACGACAAAATGGAATCAGGGTGCGCTTAGTTTGACTTCTCAGAAAACTCACAGTGGCTCATAGCTACCGGTTCCTTTTCACTGTGATTAGAGCCTTTTAATTTGCAACCATCTCAGTGAGATCGATTTCTAGGTATTTTCTTTAAAGCAAGTGTCTTCATTCTGTACTATGTTCCTTCAAATTTGCCTGTGGAACTTTGTGAATGTGCATGCGTGTTCATTTTCCCAGGGAGATTCTCCCAAATTTTATCAGGTTTTCAAAAGCATCCATGACCAGTTAAGAAATGCTGCCTTGAGGCTTGTACTCAGCTTACACTTGTCACATGTAGGATTAACAATGAATAAGTTCACATGTTTTACTATTTTCCCCTAAATAGATGAGAACAATGTTCATTGCTACCTCTACCAAAACACGGTTGTCGTGTGGACTTCACTTTTTGGAACATGACTTGTGACACTGTTACCACCACCTGGTGGCGCATATTTTAATCAAATACTTGGTTTTTGAAATAGTGAATAAATTAGAATAAAAAAAAGAGTCAAGTGAATAAATTCGAATCTATATAATGCCAGCAATAGATGTCACTTCAGTCAAAACCCAGTGTAATTGTTCTTTTTTTCCACTGAGTTGGCCAGGGCTTTTAGGTGGCACAGGAAAGGGCGAGCCCAGCTCCAACGACTCTACTGTGTGCACTGACAACACTGTTACCTTAGCCTCCTTGGCCTGGGAACATAGGTTCCAGAAGTTTGCCTGTGCATAACCAAAGCTCCCAGCCAACAAGCACTTAAACTCAGAACTGCCAGGATCCTCAGAACAGAACAAGTCTCCATGCCTCTTTTTGCAGCAGGTCATAGCATAGTGGAACCAGATCCATTGTGATCAATGATCTAGGACATTCAGACTTGTACAGACTTGTGTATTTTCTATTGAAAAAGAGAATCTTTTGAAAAAATTCAATGTTATCCTTAAAATGTTGACACTTATATCTTAAAGACATTACATTTACAGTGATGTTTCTTAGGCCCATTTTTCTTTGTCAGGCGCACGCACGTACCCATTAGTTCCTATGTAGGATGGTAAATGCAGTGAGAGCTTGATGAAGATTTTGTGGATGAATCAGCACAGAACCCTTCTCCTTGGCCAAGTGGGTCTGATACACAACAAAGGACCTGACTTCTTCCATTTAGCACCACTGGGGCAATCAGTTTGTTGAAGCTTCAGTGGGGCTCTAGATCCACATAATTCTTTCTTGAGAAAGTGCCTCTTGCTCAGGATTGATCTTAAAAAGCAAGAATTAGGGGAAAAAAGAAGGGGACTAACCTTTGCTGAATTTTGGGAAATGGGGATAGCAATACTAGAAGCAAAGGGTAGGCAAGGGCCTGTCAGCCACCCTGCAAGGGAGTTGGGCGGCCAGAGGAGCCCAGTCCACCCTGAGCAGAGCCGTGGGCTGTGAACGCGGCAGGTGATAGAGGGGAAGGCGCTCATGGTGGCCTGGCTCCTGCCTGATGTGCAGAAGCAGAGAGCACAGCAGCTCTCTGTCTCCTAGGGCAGCTCTGCAGGGTCAACCCGATGAGCTCTGATGCTCGCCTTTCTCCTCATTTCAACTGTCGCTGCTTTTGTGTAACGTTGGCCCAGCATCCCTGTAGGAGTTGGGGGGATTGGCTTTGGAGAAACACCCAGGCTGGGAGCTGGTTCTGCCATTTATTCTCTGGGTCATGTCCAGCAAGTTGCTTCTCTGCGTCTCATGTTTTCCTTCTGTTAAATGGGGATAACAGTGGTGTCTGCCTCACGGACGGCGGTGAGAATAAAACCAGGTAATTGATGCAAAAGGCCCAGGGGCGTGTCTGGTGCATAGTAGGTGGCCAATGAATAGTAAATAGGTTTTTGAAGTTGCTTATTTCAGTTTCCTTTTGAGTAGTAGCCAGTAGAGGCCAGATGGCTTCTGAATTATCACAATTGATTTTCGATATGCTCTTGGGTATAAAGTTTCTGCTGAATTCAGTGAGCCGCAAGGTGTCACTGAGAAGAAACAGGCTATGGTAGCATCAGTGGCCTTTTGGGGGATTGAGTCCAGTCCTGGCCTGGAATGTTCTGGGCCCTGGAGGAAGGAGTCAGGAGTGCCGTGGGGAGTGTCTCAGCAGGCCAATGGCAGGGGAAGGGGAAAGTCTACAGAGCAGGACTGCTGGGCAGTTTCTACTGCTGTAGGGGAGAACCAAGGAGAAATTTTGCAAGTTTAGCTGTACTCTGTGGCTTTGGTGACCCCAATTCAGAGTGCTAGCTGTTCCCTGGAAGGTGTGGAGCAGGAAGCAAAGGGCTCCTTGGCTTGGGCCAGGGTGTCTGGTTCCAGGCCAGGGTCAGTATGCACGGAGGCTGTGACTGTGGGCAAGTCACCCAACCTCGCTGGGTCACAGCTGCTGCATCTGTAAATGGCGGTCACAGCGATGACAGCCTTCAGTTGTGAGAAGACACCATTTATGACACTTAGAGCCACGTTGGGCCCAGAGTCAGCCCTGCGAAGGCAGGAGGAATCGTCAGTCATGTTGACGCGGACGTGGAGGGACGGGTCCCTCCATTGCACATGCTGAGGGGAGGAGCCAGAGGTGATGATGGAGTGTCCACCCTGCACAGGGGGGAGGCCTAGAGGAGAGACTGGCTTGGAGGCGGGGGGAGGGGAGCTCCTCTGGCCTGCTGGGGTTGAGACTGGGGGCCTCTGTCTGACATGGCAGGATTGACTAGATGTAGTGTGCAAACGGGTCCCACTGCGGAAGTCTATAGCGGCCACACTGTGGCAAGGGCAAGGCTGGGGTCCCATGGGCAGGGGCACTGTCCACTTCAGCAGTCAGAGACATGTGACCAGTTGTTGCACCAACAACCTCTGACTCTCAGTGGCTCCAGGCACAAGGTCTGTTTTATTTCTGAAGATGTCAGACAACGGTGGGTGGTCATGACACTGAGATGGGCGCACATCATGGGATGACGAATTTCATGCTTCAACTTGACTGGGTTGTGCGCCCAGACATTTTTTGGGTGTGTCTGTGAGTGTGTGTCTGGATGGGGCCAGCACTGGAATGTGTAGACTGAGTAGGGCAGATGGTGCTCCCTGGTTAGGGTGGCCCCTGCAATCAGGCGAAGGCCTGAGTAGAACGAAAGGGTGGGCCTCCTGCTTTCCTCCAGTCTAACCGCCTTGAGCGGGGACATTAGTTTTTCGCTGCTTTTGGACTAGAACTGAAACATGAGCCTTTTTCTGGTCTTGAACCTGCTGGATTTTGGACTGGAAACTTACACTGTTGGGTCTCCTGGATCTCCAGCTTGCAAATGGCAGAGCTGGGACTTGTCAGCCTCCATAACTGTGTGAGCAACTCCTTACAATGAATCGCTCTCTCTCCCTCTCTCTCATCAGGGAGTGCGGGAATCCTCAGTCCTTTGTCATCTTGGGAGAAAGAATTTGGCCAAGAGACAGTTTATGGAGTTTATTCTGTTATCCAAGAAGATAATTTATGGTAGGAAAATTGGAAGCAGAGGGTTTATTTAAAAGGACAATGCACTTTGAAAGATGAGACAGAGAGGGCAGCTGAAGGAGAATGAACTACAGCCCCTGAGGGTTCTACGCTGGGTTTTTGTGATTTTGAATTTTTTCCTGAAGTTCCCACCTCTGTCTTAAGGCTCTGCCTTCTTTTGGGGGGATCTAGTTTTCTCATTCTTGTCTTAAGTCCCCACCTTCTCCTCACCTAGTTCTCACCCTGGGCTTCTGGGACCCTCCCTTACTATTAGGTGGGACCCATGCCAGGCTGGTGTTGGATGCAAATTCTACCTAATGGCTGCATTGCTCATTACCTTCACTCGGGAAGGTTGTACCATGGCCAGATCTGTACTTACTGCGACTGCTTGTCTCTGAATTTCTCCTTTGCTTTCTTTCCTCTTTATCGGCACGCAGCTAGCTCTGCTCTGACAGGTTGACTGTGGAGGGAGTGATGACTGGATGTCTCTAAGGGGTGTTCCTTCTTGCATCGGTATTTTCCCTCCTTTGCTCATTTCCAGCATGCATGTTTCAGGTGGTCCCTGGAGTGTGAGACTTTTCCAGACCACCCTTTTCTCAGGGGCTCCCTCTGCTGCTCATGTCTAGCCATCTGCCTTATTTTATTTTATTTTATTTTATGTTATGTTATGTTATTTTATTTTATGTTATGTTATTTTATTTTATGTTATGTTATTTTATGTTATGTTATGTTATTTTATGTTATGTTATTTTATGTTATTTTATTTTATGTTATGTTATGTTATGTTATGTTATGTTATTTTATGTTATGTTATGTTATGTTATTTTATTTTATGTTATGTTATGTTATGTTATGTTATGTTATTTTATGTTATGTTATGTTATGTTATTTCATAGAGATGGGGTTTCACCGTGTTGGCCAGACTGGTCTCAAACTTCTGACCTCAAGTGATCTGCCCGCCTTGGCCTCCCAAAGAGCTGATATTACAGGCATGAGCCATTCCACCTGGCCACTATCTGCCTATTCTAACATATCTATCTCTACCTATCTATTGATTATCTATTATCTATGTGTATTAGTTCATTCTCATGCTGCTATAAAGAACTGCCTGAGACTAGGTAATTTATAAAGGAAAGAGGGTTGACTCACAGTTCCACATTGCTCGGGAGGCCCCAGGAAACTTACAATAATGGTGGAAGGCAAAGGAGAAGCGGGCACCTCTTCACAGGGTGGCAGGAGAGAGATTGAGAACCAGCAGGGGAAATGCCAGGTGCTTATAAAACCATCAGATCTTGTGAGACTCACTCATTATCATGAGAACAGCAGTGGGGAAACTGCCCCTGAGATCCAATTCCTGCCACCTGGTCCCACCCTTGACAAATGGGGATTATGGGGGTTATAATTCAAGATGAGATTTTGGGTAGGGACACAGCCAAACAATATCACTGTCTATCTACCTATCTATTGATTATCTATCTATTGATCTATCTATTATCTGTCTACCCATCTATTGATTATCTGTCTATCTAATCTATCCTATTGGTTCTGTTTCTCTGGAGGACTCAGAGTAACACAGACCTGAAGAAGCAGTGCACATGATAACCTGTGTTCTCAGTGTCCTTACGGGGTAAGGCTCATGGGGAAGGGCTGCTTTCCTCTCCTGTTCCCCACCCCCAATACAGACAGATATTCACGATCTGGCAGCCCCTTTTCCCAATTTAGGGTTCAGGAGGAGGACAAGGAACCAGATTAGAGATGTGTTGTAGGAAAGTTGGAGGAGAGTCGGGCGGGCACAATGTCACTGTAGCCAAGAGGCTTTAGGAGGAAAGAAGGATACCAGTATTACTATTTCCTCTAAGAGTGCTGAGAAAAGGTCACCGAGTTTCTTACTTGATGAGACTCCTCCAAGAATCTGACGTTCATCAATACGTATTTCTTCCACACTGGGAAAATGAATGTGCACACTGGCCATTTAGATCAAACTCAAATTTTCCGCAGGAAAAATGACAGCTATTGTTTTCAGTTCTAGAAATAGCTGCATCACTACCCTGTTATTATAGATGAAAAAGTAAAGCACAAAAAGTGTTGGTTTGGCAAATACAAGAGAAAGATGAATAATGAAACTGTCTTGTCCCCCCAAGCAAATACTTCCAAGTCTTCAGAAACAAACAGCACAGCAACTAGACTTCCATCACTTCACTTCTATGTGAAGTTACCTCTAGAGAGTGAGTTGTCCCATTCCTGATGGCTAAGCCCCATCAGAGCTGGAGGACACCGTGGCTTAGGAAGAACAAGCAGGAATGCTGGGCCCGAGACAAAGTGTCACAGCACAGAAACATGCAGAAACGTCACACCACTGAGACAGAGGCCATAGCTACTCACACTAACTAACAGTTCACAGGCCAAACATGTGGCTCCCAATGAACTCCAGCACCTGGGCTGGTGCCTAGACACTTGGAGACAAAACCTTGGACAAGATCAAACTGGGTAGTTTTTTGTCCGTGGGTAATTAGTTCTCTTTCACTTTAATACAGTGGCCTCTTCCTATATCACCTAAAGCCATGTGTCTGTGAAGAATCCATTCATGCCTGAGATCAAAGAGAGGCATGTGTCTGGGACCACTCTGGGTAGAAGTGTAACATCTTTTGAAGTCATTCAAACTCTTCAAAGCCATCGGGGCTGCTGGACCTCTGCCTTGGAATTTGGACATTATAGTTTTCGTTCGTTTGTATCTCGAACACCCAACCAAGCCAGCAGCTCCTAGCAGCTGGAGACCTTTTCAGCTCACCTCCATCTCCAAGAAAGGCTGAGTTTCAGGGCTTCTTTGAAAACGAGTCTGTTGAATATGTGTGGAAGGGGGGTGGAGCAACAATTCGGCCATGTTAGTCTTGTCTCTATCCAAGGGCATGGTCAAAATGGACATTCAGGGCGCTTCCTGCCCTGCCACTTCCCTTCCTTCTGGTGACCACGCTCACTCGTAGGCAGCCCTGTTCCCCAGATGCCTGCGCCTCTGTTGTGCCTGCTACTGAAGGCCCCTGAGCAGGACAGCTGGGATCGCTGGACCCCACCCTCTGAATCCTTCCTGGTCCAGAGGGCCCACAAAAATGTCTGATGTATGGTGTCTACTCAGTCCAACTCAGTGGCACGATTCTGCCCCTGGGAGACATCGGGCATGCCTCTGGGTGGTTTTGGCTGTTACTAGTCGGGGGTGCTCTGGCCATGTGGTGGATGCAGCCAGGGATGCCACTCAACAGTGCAAGGACAGCTCTCCCAGTGCAGAACAATGCAGCCCAAATGTCAGTAGTTCTGACATTAGCTGATTCCGCTTGGATTTTAACCTGAGCCTGTGGACATCTGGGATCCACTGCTCTGGGGACAGCGTACTCCCCCGGGCAGGACAAAAGTCATACATGGGATTTGGACTTGGAGACAATTCTCTCTAAAGAGGACAAGGTCAATTGAGATTGGCTGGTCCAGGTCATTACTTCCTGAGGAAGGCTTCTCCTCATCCCCTGGATGAACAGGGCCAGGATTCAGGTCTCCAGAGAGTGAGTTTTGGGAAGAACTCACCAGCCAGTCCTAGTTTCAGTTCTTCCCAGCGTCCGAGGTAGTGGGTTATGCACAAAGAGACACAAGTGGCTCTGATGTTAATGGCGAGGCTGTTTGGACACGAGGATATTTTGTGGGTTAGGTGGAGGTAGGAGACTCATCTGAGAAGTCGCAAGTTCTATAACAAGCTGTTTGGGAAATTGATTTAGTCTCTTCCTGCTGAATTAATTGGCTCCATTCGCTCCTTGGGAAGTCAAAGATGGTGCACTCAGCACACTGAAAGGTGGACTAATTAGCAAGGAATGCACGAGTCTTTGTTCTGTGGACACTGCCTGGCTCTGAATGAGCCACGGATTCAGGGCTGTGGCTGTGATGCTCAGCGGCTGCAAGGGTGTCTTTGGCCCCAGCTCCGGCTTTTTGATTGAGGCTGGAGGAGTGAGGTTGCTGGAAGTGGTGTGTGTGAGTGGGTGTGTATGGTGGGGGACCAGGGGTGACCCCCTCATGCTTTGGGATTAGTTCGGGGTCCCTCAGCCTTGACCCAGGAGAGATGGGATAGAACCTGTTAAGGTGACCCACTGTCCCATTGCCTGGGACTGTCTCCGTTTTTGCACTGTGGGTCTGGAGTCCTGGGAAGCCCCTCAGGGCCTCTGGAACTTGGGTGGTTGGTTGGTCACTCCCTGGAGCACAGCTCCCTGTCCCCGACCCTCCCACTTAGGGAAGACCATCTGGGTCCTGTGTGCTGTCCAGGTGGCTGGGCCTCCCTGGACATCCTTGTGGGGAAGCTGTGGCTCCACTGAGGCTGCAGTGGCCACCCAGAGTGTTGTCCTGGTGAGTGAGCTCCGTGCTGTGGGGAGGCCCCTCCACCAGGTAGAACGTGAAGCCCCCACAGAGAACCTCGGTGGACTCAGCAGAGGGGCAGCCAAGAGCACTTGGGTTGTGCTTCTGGGTGGTCAGCGGAGAGCCCCAGGAGCCCTGTGTGCTGGGGACAGTGATGGCGACAGTCGTGGAGATGGAGAGGCCTTGGAAGCTGGTGGAGGGCCGGGGCGTCGCAGGAGAGGCCTTGGGAGCTGGTGGAGGGCTGGGGCGTCGCAGGGAGAGCTCAGCTCCAAGAGCAGCTCTGGGGCTGCTGAGGTAGCCCCATTTATAACCCCCCAGAATAACGGCATCTTCTCATTATTTTAAATAAAACGTGTGTGGTTGCTTATCAGTACATAAAGTGTATCTTGTTCTGGGGAGGGAGGGGGTAGGGGAGGAAAAGGAGGCGGCCAATGGAGGGTGAATGCATGTGGGGACCATGAAGATAACAAGGCTGGCCAGGCTTCCCAGGACCCTGTGGGCCAGTGGGCATCCGGCCCCTCCAGGCTAACGGAGGAGCAAAGGACTGTCCCCTTCCCACCTCACGGAGACACAGAAAATTCATTCATTCATTCATTCATTCATTCATTCATTCATTCATTCATTCATTCATTCATTCATACACTCCAGGATTTTGGTTGCCTCTCCTCTACAGTCTAGCAGTAGAACTTAGGTGTTTGGCATTCTTATCCCAGAGTTTTTGTAGAAATTCCTGGATATTTATAACAGTGATTCTCAGGAGGAGACAAAAATAGAAACCAAACAAAACCAAACAGCAACAGAAAGGCAGCGATCCCTGGGAGAAGATACACTGGTCAGGATTCCTGACCTGAACGACTCTCAGCTCTGGAGGCTCTGCGGTTTCACAGAAACTTTGCCTTTGTGGGACCCCCGCAGTGCCCTCTTGCCTGCCCTGTTGAAGGGTCAGGTGGTGGAGGACAAGTGGAGCTGTGGTCAGGAGGCTGAAGCTGGACGCCAGGCACTCCCACAGGCCTTGGGCCCGTCCTGCAGGCTGAGCCGCGTGTGCTTTCTGTGGGGTGAGGCGGGAGCAGGGCTGGAGTCAGGAACTTCTTAGGAAGGACTTCAGCGTCTCGCTGTCCTCCTCACCAGGTTTGGTTTTGTGTCTCAGATCCAAGGCTGAAGCACCTCCACTGCCGGCGTGGTTGGGGCAGCCAGTCCCAGAGAAAACTGGGATCTCCAGGGACGACTGGATCTGCAATTGAATGCCAGAATTGTCAGGAAGAAATGTCTCTGTGTAGAAACCCTCACCAGGGTGGCAGGCAGGCTGGGACTGAGAGGGCAGCTGCTGCTCCCCAGCGGTGATCTGTCCCCTCCTCTGCACTCCACCACCAGCTGCATTGGCCCCCACTGCAGAGCGCCTCTGGTTGTTTAAGATGGAAACTTATGGAAGGCGACACACGCTCTCCCAAATGCGGCTATCATCACACAGCCTGGGGCTGCCAGCCTGGGGGAAGCGTGTCTCTCTTGTCTCTCGCAGAGGGCCCACTGCTGGCAACCAGGAGCCCAATGGTAACTTAGACAAAGGAGGAGACCGCTGGCTCCACAAGTGGGGTCCCATAGACTCAGAGATGACTGGGTTGGGGTTCAGAGAGTCAGAAGAGGAGCTTGTCTCCCTCCATCTCTCCTCCCTGCCCACTCTGGACTTGCCACTGTGGGCAGCAAAGATACCTCCTGGAGGAAGGAAGCCCAGTGTCTATGGTACCCAGCCAAGAAAGTCAGCCAAAGATCTACAACAGCCAGCCCAGGAAGCCAGCACACAGGAAACCAGTCTGCCTTCTGCACTAATCAGCCCAGGAGACCAGCCCACCATCTACACTAACCAGCCCAGGTAGCCAGTCTGTCTTCTACACTAACCAGCCCAGGAAGCCAGTCTACCATCTACACTAACCAGCCCAGGAGACCAGTCCACCATCTACACTAACCAGCCCAGGTAGCCAGTCTGTCTTCTACACTAACTAGCCCAGGAAGTCAGCCTATCATCTATACTAATCTACTCAGGAAGCCAGTCTACCATCTACATTAACCACCCCATGAAGCCAGCCTGCCATCTACACTAACCAGCCCAGGAAGCCAGTCTACCATCTACACTAA
>NC_045442.1:2100018-2130420 GCF_002776525.5 Piliocolobus tephrosceles
CTAACCAGCCCAGGAAGCCAGTCTACCATCTACACTAACCAGCCCAGTGTTAAGGACAATACATTCCTCTTCAAAGACTCCTTTCTGCTTGATCTGTAACAAGCCCTTGTTCCTCAGCTTGATCTATAACTAGGAAACCTCTTACTCTATAAACAACCCTTTACCGCACCTGGACATGCCCAGACATGCCTTGAACTTGTTCCATAGACAACCCTTCCCACCTTAGCAACAGACAGCCTCTCCCTCTCCTCCTCTCTTAGCAAGCTGTGTGTTTACCATATTTAGAAAAGTGAAAGTCTTAGTCATATCTGGAAAATTTTAAGTGTTAGCCAATCTGGTTAGTTTGGATTGTGTGGTCTGACCCCAGCAAATGGAGAAAGGACACAGAAACAGGAACTGCATTAGGGACAAAAACCAATCTCTCCTTTGTTCATTGTGCTCTTGCAATTGTGGCTGATGCGGGCAGCATCCTTCTGCAGAAGTAAATTGCCTTGCTGAGAAAACTTTTTGTCTGAGTGCAGGTTCTTCTTTGCAGCACCAAGCACTTGTTTCCAACACCAGGAAGCCAGCCTGCCATCTACACTAACCAAACCAGGAAGCCAGCCTGCTGTCTATAGTGATCAGCCCAGGAGCCCACCTGCTACATACCAATCAGTCTGGTAGAAAGTCAGACCAATGTTTCTAACAACCAGCGCAGGAAGCTAAACAGTATCTTCTGTGATAGTAGGCTCAAAATGGCCAGGTCTTGATCAATAACTGACAACTTCTGTAGTCTCTGCTTCCAACTTGGGACCAACTAGAAAAAGCCCCTTGTGTCCCCCTAGCTGGTCAGATGGAGGTTTGCTTGTTTTCCACTCTCCTATCTTCTGGCCATCAGCCTTCCTCCATCTATACCTGAGACCTTCCTATGTCTCCACTGTGAGGCTCTCCCAGTCCTCTGCTGCCCCGAGTCTCCATCAAACCTGTTTCTTGCTAGCTGGCTCTGAACAAATAGGATTTGTCTGTTCTCATCTGTGGGGGGCGGGGTCTTTGTTTCCAGACCATCTCTGTCCCTGTCGCCAGCCCTCTCCCATCCTGTCTTGGCCTCTCTCAAGCGTCCCCCCACAGGGGTCTTTGTGCTGGAGTGGCTCTCGTGGAACCGGAGCGTGCGGGGTCTGAGGGGGCTCGTATGGCAACGTTCCACGCCTGTGAGTCCAGTGGGGGAAGAACTGTGCTGTGTCACAGGAGAGGCCTAAGAATCAATGAGAAATGCAGTTGCATGGGCAGCTTCTGCAGGGCTGGCATGAATGTGGGTGCTGGGAGTGTGTGTGCTTCATGACACCTCTGCTCAGGTGTGATTCTCCTTCCCTCTCTAAGGGCATAATGTCAGGTATTTGCAATGTTTATGCCTTTGTTTTTGAGACAAATCAATAAATAAAATGCAGGGGAAATCCTATCAGTACAGCTCTTGTCATCCACCTTCAGATAAGGCTGGCATGTGTTCCTGGTTATTTTTAGTCTCCTACGTATCCGTCTGTGATTGCTTTTTGCATTATAGTTATGGAACAATCCGAATGACTGAATTACAGCACCACAGTAATGATTCCGAAACATTGAACTTGACCCGAGGAAATCACAACTGCCATCTCAAGAAAGCCTGTCTGTAGCAACCATCCCCTCCTCATTCCATTGTCCTCAAAGACACGGCCACTGGTGAGGCTGGTTTCAAATCACCCCAACTCCGGCTGGAGAGAGCCGAGGAGGGAGGCAGTGGCCAGGGCTGAGTGGGAAGTGCCTGCACTGGAGGGTTGGTGGCCCCCATGCTGGAGGCAGGAACAGGAGGCTCCTGGAATTGTCCTGTCTTCTGCCGGGAGAGGGGAGGTGGATCCTCACTGCGCAGCAGCCCAGCCAGCACTGAGAAGGAAGTGGGTGCCCGTGGGACCCTCGCCTCTCTGCGGAGGGGCCTGTGGAATGCAGCCTGCACCCTGGGCCAGCCCTGCTCCTAGGAGGGTCCTGCTGCATCATTTGCTCTCTCTCCCTCCTTCTCTCCACTCCCAGCCTTTTTTCTAGTAACCTTGAACCCTCGTTTTCACCCAGTCCCATCGAGAAGCCAAGTGCTCCCTCCTCAAGCCAGAGCTCCCAGCTGCAGACACAGGTTCAGCCCCCAGCTGAGCGAGGAGCGGCTTTCATGCTGGTGCCTGCCGCTCCACCACTCTCCACGGGTCCTTTGCTGCTGTGTCCTGGTCCTGAGGTGGTGACACAGAAGCCCACGTCCCCTTCCTTTCTGCTTACCTGTTTGTAGGTGGGACCAGGCTTCATGTCCGCCCATCCCCAGAAGGCAAGGCCTTTAGGTCCCCTCTCTGCTGACCCAGACACAAAAAGGTTTTCTTTCCTAGTTTTGGAATCTGAGCGGAAGGGCAGAGATCGTATTCTCCTAGCCTCTCGGCTGCTCACGTGGGAGTACGTAGGCGCTGTGGGCACCTTGTCCTTAAACCATTAAAGACTTGGTGAGTTTTATTGAGCCTGCTGCCCACCCTGTGATATCTTCTCCTGGTTTGCTTCTCCACAAGCAGACCCCAGACAAGGAGCTGTGTTTGTGGGGTGGTCTCAGGAACACCTGGTTGGGAGTGGTGGTGAAACAGAAAAGGCAAGAATCCCAGGCTGGGAGTAAGCCCTGCAGGGGCCACTGAGCTCAGCCCACTGGGGCATTGGGGAGTGCGTGTGCTTCTGCCTTCATGACACCTGGGGCCGCGGGAGCGAGCTCAGGGAGGCCCCACGGAGTGTGGGGGCTACAGGCTGGTCCTCTTTTCTTCACTGACCGCTGAGTCTGGGGCCTCCTTCTGCTTCTGTGCTGTGCTTTGCATCGCCAGAGAGAACCCCCAGCAGGAGTGATTCAGGGGGCAGGCGCTGCCACTTCCTGACTGGTGAGCTCTTGAGGTTGGGGAGACACTGGGGGATTTGCACTGATTCTTTCAGTTCACTGCAGCGGGTTCTGGTGGGGGGGTGTGTTGTGGGAGGAGACTTGCTTTGCTGCCACAGCTATTTTAAAGCCAGTGGAGCGGCAGAAACCTGCTGATCTTCTCGTCGTCGAGGTGGAAAAATAGACCGGGGTGCGAATGGCTTTTGGAGCCCCCCATGTGTCTGACCCCAGTTTAACTTTGCCTCTCATCCCAACCCACGGTGATGGGGGCAGGGGATGGGGAGGGAGAGAATCAATAGCTAAAATCATAACTCTGCAGCCGACTTCCGCAGGGACAGAATGAGCCACTGAGAGCACACCGAGAGAGAATTACACGGCAATATTCATTTCAAGGGAAGTTATTAAAATATTGACATTTCATCTGCACAGCTTATCCCTCAGACATCCTCAGAATAGCCCCCAGACTGGGCTAATTTAATTATGCTCCACCCCAAATGTGGTCTGTGCCCTGTGCCAGTCAGATTCTTCCAGAAGCACCAGACACAGACACATCCAGTTCTGGAGACATTCCTGGAATTTATCTCAAACTTCCAACAGGCTTAAAAAATTCTTTTTCCTAAAAAAATGAAGTTGAATGTTGATGTTTTTGCAGTGCTGGGAGTCACGCATGTATATCTCCTCCTGCAGCAGAGAACCTCCTGGGAAAACAGAGGTCTTGGGTCCTGATGCCTGAGCCGGCGACAGCTCTGAGTACACTGTGAAGGGCGACTGTAAATTTTTCTTCTTTCTCAAACAATGATGCAATCATTGGGATCACTTGTCCTCCTGGGACGGGTTTGTGTGAAACTGGTGTCTTCCAAAAAACACAACCCCAAGGGAGTTGAGATGCTGTACCAGGTATAAGAAGGCACAGGTGAGCCACTTGACAAATTAGGCGAAGGCAGTCGGCCTGCCTGCCAGGTGTGTGGTCAAATATGGGCGAGGCCAAGGTTGGAGTGTGAAAGTATGCAACGTTCACACCTGCGTGGGCATCTGTGCACATGCGCCTGTGCCTGTGAGCTGCCTATGTGCATTTGCAGAAAGCAGACATTCTTCATGGGTAAACAAAAACCTCACGTTTTAGGTTCCAGGGTGATGCCAGTGAGTTGTTTCTGAGAGAAGAAGGAAGCCGTCCTTTCAAGTTTCCACTTGGAGCAGTGCTTCCCTGCGTGGGTCCTGGCAGCAGGGGATGCCCAGGCTGCGGTGGCAGAATGCTGAGCTGCATGGCCGGCTTCCACTCACGTGAGGCCAGCAGCAACCGCTCCCCAGGGATGACAACCAAAGGGCGTCCTCCAGAAACTGCCAGATGTCCCCGGGTGGCATCGTCTTCGGCTGAGAATCACTGCTTTAGACGGATGATGATCTTTTCAGTGGACGGTGCTGTCCCTGGCTCTGAGCACTCAGTTCCCTCCCTCCCTCCGTCCCTCCCTGTTTACCTACAAAACAGCCGCATCCCCGGGGTTACTAGTGAGCCGGCGGAGGTGTGACCAAAGAGATGCCATGGTTCGCTTTTCTCTGTGATCAATACGTGGAATGATTTAGGGGCCTGTGTTAAAATTATAAATCTTCTGTAGAAGATTTTGGCAGTAAGAAAAATCAAAAAAGCCTATGAAGTAAACAGAGATGGCACAGTCAGAGGCTCCAAATCACAGAGAAGGTACCTGCATCCACAGTAGGTTTTGCCTTCCTCCTCTGCCGCCGTTTTGACTCATTGATCTTTGGGTCTGGTGGATTGTTCGTGATGGGGGGAGAGGAGGGAAGACGCAGGAGGGCCATTCTCATGGCAAGGTGAGGTCCCAGGGGCTGGGCTGGGAGTTAGGGGGCACTGGGGTTCCACCCAGGTGGTGAGGCCAGGCAGGTCATGGCACCTGCTGTGGTCATGCTGAAGTCCTGGAGGCAACAACCATTGTTACTTCGAGACGACACCAAGAAGGGCAAGAACACATCCTTTCAACTTGTCCTTAAGGAGATCTTTAAGGCAGGTTGGAAGAATCTGAAGTCCTTCTGCCTTAGCATGAACAAACATGTGAAGGGGATTTTTAAAACTCAGGTTTGATCTTTACAGTAACCAGATGGATTTTTATTTCAACATGCCAGAGTTTTCACATCACGCCACCCCTGCACATCAACGTGCTGTTCTTGAGGCTCTTTAAAGTTCAGCGTTGGCATCTAACATGGGGCGTCTGTTTTAACTCCAGGCGTGGGGGTTCCTGGGGGAAACGATGACTTTCTGATGCGTGACCACCCCCAGGCTGATGCCCTCTCCCTGCCCAGGGCTGAGGCTGGACCGAGGGCACCTCCTATTAATGGCCTCTCCCTTCCTAACACAACAATCACGTTACTCGACAGCTGTATAAAATAACTGCCCTAAAATCACAAATTAAAAGAAAATCAGCAGCCAGAGTTCCTTCCTGATATTTTGCAAGTCTGGGTTTCGTGAGTGAGTCTTCTACTGAGGGAGCCAGTTGGGGTTTCAAAGGCCTTTGGCTTTGTGGAAAACAGCTTTGTGGTGTCCAGAGCTGTGTGGGTGCCTCTGGCAAGCGCCTGCACCACAGAGGCCCTGAGTAAGCCCACTCATCCCTGTGCCCTCCACACCTGGCACTCAGACCCAGCCTCCTTCACTCAGGCCTGGGGGCTGGCCAGGCTGAGGCATGTGGCCTGGCCTCTCAGCCCCTTTCCCACCCATCCACTGCTGTTCCCATGGCTGGTGCAGCCCTTGCACAAGGGGGGACCTTTGTGAGGCCTGGATAGATGCAGGCGGGTTCATCTGTGTCCTCCCTGTTCTGGGGGCCAGGCTCTGTGCACCCCCTGCACCTGCCCCAAGGCCCTTGCTGACCTTCCTTCTGTGTCCGTTTGGCCTTGCAGGTTCCTGCTGGGCATGATTTCCAGCCTGTGGGGTGAGCACTGAGGAGGCAGCAGGATGCTGAACTGGCTGCCAACCCACCTGCTGCCCCACCCACTCTGGTTCTGGCTCAGATGGCACCAGTGGCTCCCGCCCCGGGGACACCCTGCTCTTGGGCCTCACCAGGTCCAGACTGGCCCTGGCTCTCATGCCACTTCAGCAACATACCTGTCATTGCACCTGTCACTACACCCATCACCACATCTATCCCAGGGTCTGACCTGCATCCCTGCAGAGTGGAGCACGGTGGGTGCCTGTGTCCCTGCTCATGCCCACGCCCTCGGGGTTAGGATCTCAGCCCAGAAACAGCCTTCCTGAGACACACGCAGGCCTTCCCAGCTGTCCCTGGGCTGTCCATGTCAGAAAATGCGGGGTGCAGGCCTCTACCCCTCCGGCTCTGGGTTCATTCTTCCAGTTTCTGCAGCTGAGCTCTCTGCGGGCCTCCAGTGGAGCCACCTGGGGCTACACAGTCCCCCAGATCACACCTGCTCCATGGCAGAGCTCCAGAAGGAGCCAAGGGGCAGAATGACAGCACAGTCCGGGCCAGGCCACAACTCTCCCTCCACAGCCCATTCTTCACACCACTTCAAGTGGAATTTCCAGATGAGTGCCACACCCAGGAAACATCCAGGTGGGGCCAGCTCTGCCCAGTTGCAGAGCAAGGAGGTGGTGACCTCCCTGCACCATCACCAGCTCCTGGGCTTCCTGGTAGCCAGCGGGAGACAGGGGACCCATGGCTTGCGGCTGAGGCCAGCTCCCCAGTAAGTGGGGCCTGGGACCCTCCAGACTTCCAGAAGCCCCAGGCTCAGCTCCAGGGAGAAGTCAGTCAGTCTCCAGCTCAGTGGTCCTTGAAGCCTTGGGACCCAATAAGCCTCAGTCCCCCATAGACTGTGGCCTCCACGCCAGCTCCAGGTGCTTCGGACCCTGCCAAGGAGCTACCTGGGAAGGGTGGTTGGGTGCCCAGCCCCTCTCCTACCCCCGGCCCCACCTCTCCCACACCGCCCCTCCCTGTCCTGTATCTCCCCACTCTTCCCCTCCCCACCCTTCCCTGCCACACCTCTGTGCTCCCCTGGGCCCTGGTGTCAGCTGTTTACTGCCCTCCTGCCCTGGTCCCCATGTCACCCCAGAGGCCAGCAGCTTTTCCCTGGGCCAGGAGCCCTCTGCTGGCTTCCCCTCCGGGCAGGTGGAGGGGTGGGCTCTGCACTCATGGGCCTGGCAGCTGAGGCCCCACAGCTTCACTGTCCCCCATCCCCCTTTCCGCATCCTGCCCCATCCAGTTACTCTATTTCCCGCTTTTCAGAAACACAGGCCTCTTCTCCCTGCATGCCTTTTAGATATTGAGTCCTTGGCTTGGCCAGCTTCTAGTATTCAAACCCATAACAAATATTTTCTCCTCTAAAAAGTCTCGTTTGGGACAGCCTGTTTCCTGTGCTGTCACGAGTCTGTCTGTGTTCGTGACCATCTTCCATGGCTTAGCCTGCACCTCACGGTGACCTCTCCCCTCCCTGTGAGCCCCTGAGGGCAGGGATCTGGCCTTGCCAGCCTGGTGCTGAGGGCAGGGGTCTGGCCTTGTCAACCTGGTGCCGAGGGATAGAAAGAGAAAACAATAGTTATGGGAAACAAATTCTAACATTTAAGACGCAAAGCAATGCAGAGCCCATTCTCGTATGTAGGAGAGAATTGTCCATTCAAACGCATGGCAGATGGACTGCGTCAGTAATAACAGAAGAGGGTAAGAATGGTGCCTCTGGAATCCTGTGGATGCCTGCTGCTTTTCCAGGAGCTGCTGGGTCCTCATGTCCCTGGCCCCAGCCGTCTCTGGCTTCCCCCCTAGTCCCTTGCACCACCAGGCATGGTGTCCCCCAAAGGGCTATTATGGATCAGGCCAGCACCATCAGGGAGACAAAAATTATAAGTGTTACTTTGAGTGAAATGGTAATTTGGGTTTTACAGGCAAATCATTCATGTCAGCAGATCAATGTGTCCATGGAGCAGAGCCCAGCCAGCAGCCTGGCAAGTATCGACCCGGCTGACTTGGCCAGTGGGCGGCGGCGCTGGATGCTCCGTCAGTTCCAGTGGATTTTTGGAGAGGAGACCAGGATATTATCATCAACACCAGAAGACTTAGCCTGGGGTGCCTTAGTCAACACACCCATAAAAATTCAATGAGGCTTTCAGCTTGCTCTAAGTTGAAGTCAATTTTTAATCATGATACTCACCCTGGTGCACTGTAGATGTTATAGCAACAGTTTCATTAATATTAAGAAACCTTTTTCTCCTCTCATTTTCGTGCATGGAAGCGAACCGCTTTACACAGGTTCCGGAGCATGTGCCAGAATTGCTTTGGGCCTTCTGAGCTGCCCTGAGGAAGACACAGCCTCTCCCAGGATGTTTTGTGGAAGCCAGGATGGAACTGCAGCAGGTGCGGGCTTCTCATGCCTCCAGTGCATTTATTACTGGGGTGAGACAAAGTCTCCCATATCCATTTACTTAGAGAAATGAAATGGGTCTGATGAACTTGCTGTGTCAGATGGCAGCAATCAAGTTGAAACACATTGCAAACCAGCTGGCAAAAGGTTTCACATTTTCACCAGAGAGGCTTCCTCTAGCATCAAATAATATTACCAGAGTAAGTTTTTATACAAATAGATTTTACCGTGAGGCTCTGATGATGGTCTCTAAGGGAGAGGTTGTAGAGGAGGTGGGGCTGAGCTCATTTTCTTATGTATCATGTGTCATTTACATATGCGCAGGTCATTACATATGCACAGATCATTACACAGATCATTACATATGCACAGTTCATTACATATGCACAGATCATTACGTAGGTTTAGCTCCTATGCAAAGCTGAGCCCCCTCAGGGTATGAAGCAGTAGGGAACTATTGCTGGGTGCTCACCTCGGCCTTACCTTGTGTGGGGTACTGTTTTTGGCCAAAGGTCTCCTCTGCTTGTCCCCTCTCCAGTGAGACTGGGGTGGCTGACCCTGGGCTCTGAAGCAGGATTAATCTGAGAGGGACACAGGAATCACTCAATAAGCGCATGTAAAATAGAATTGACTTCAAAAATGAAATTAAACCAGCCCAATCCCAGGTCTGGGGTGAGTTTTCAGTGATGATCCACCCTTGATCAAGGGTCAAGGGTAGTTAAGGGTGGTCAATAATAGTCAAGGTTGTTCAAGGATGGTCCAGAGGGGTCAAGAGTAGTCAAGGGTGGTCAAGGGTAGTTAAGGGCAGTCAAGGATTGTCAATGATGGTCAAGGGTGGTCAATAATAATCAAGGGTGTTCAAAGGTGATCTGGAGTGCTCAAGGGCAGTTAAGGGTGGTCAAGAGTGGTCAATGATAGTCAATGGTGGTCAATAATGGTCAAGGGCATTCAAGAGTGGTCTAGGGTGGTCAAGGGTAGTCAAGGGTGGTCAAGATTGGTCATGGGGACAGGGGCCAGTTAGCAGGAAGGGGTCCTCCTAGCTGCTGTGCAGTGCCACAGAGGGAGGGGTCCTCCAGAGAGTCCCCTCCTATCACCACGAGTCACCCAGCAGGGCTGGTGGTCCCCAGTAGGCAGTGGGGACCTGGAGGATCCCTGTATATGTGAACAGGTGCAGCATTGGTCTATCGCAATGATTTTCTTAAAGAAGAGCCAAATACAGTTTGTTTTTTTAAAAAAGATGATTTTGATATCAGACATTGCCTTTTGTGATCTCTAGCCTTGGATATCTTTCTTGCCGTTTATTATATTTACCAAAAAGTCAGAAGCACACTAAAGTTAGGATGGAGTGCAGATGGATTTGGGGTGCCCTCTATGACTTGAGTCAGAAGAGCTGAGGCTGCCCCCCCAGGGAGCTCGTCCAAGCTACAGGAGAATTCCAAAGGTAATCTAACCCTTGACAGTCAAAAGAGCTAGGAATGCATTTGCGTTGATTTTTTTATTTGGTCACAAGCCTGAGGCCTTCTAAGGGAGGAAGACAGTGGCAGAGCAGAGCTAGGGGCAAGAGGGAATGTCTGTAATTTACGAGTGACCTTGTTTCTGCCATGTGAAGTGCTGGGCACGAGTTCTGTCAGGGGCTGAAGGCGTGGATCTGAATGAAATCAGATGATTGAAATGACTAATTTCCAGATGAGCACTTTATAATGCTGGAGTGTGAACCTTTAAAAAGACAATATATTATTGATGGATGGATCCGATGGGACCTGGAACAAAACAAGGAGTTTATTATGACAAGGTGAATAGTGGTGTGCTGGGAAATATATGTATATAGTTCCGTACAAATAACATTGTGTTTGGGGAAGGGCCCGCCGCCCGTGTATATAGGGGCTGCACAGCTGCCTTGATCATTGAGATAAAGACAAGGACTTGGATATTTGTCAGGAGGGGCAGGAGTAAGGGGAAATTGTCTAAATCACATTCCTTCACTAGTGATTCTGAGTGCCATGAGCTAGGAGCATATTAGAGCCTGATGGAGTAGGTCGAAGGTTTGATGAGAGCTGGACAGAAGCAGCGTTTCCAGGCCTGCAGCCTTTTATCTATGATGTTCTAACAGTCACGGCCTATTCTAATAGTCTAATAATAATAATGAAACACATGAGAAATAAGCACCTTACATGCTCACAAGCACTGTCGTAAGGGCTTCACATATACGAGTTACAGTCACATGCCACATTAAGGCGCTTCTGTCCCTCGGATAGCATGTACGGTGGGGCTCCCATGAGACCCCAGTGCAGCCGAACTGTTCCTATGGCCTGGGGACACTGGGATGCTCCTGACCCTGTGTAGTCTAAACTAATGTGTGTGTTTGTGTCTTTGTTTTTAGCAAAAAGTTGAAAAAGTTAAAAAAAATTGAAAGTAGAAGAAAGCTTATGGAATAAGGATATAAAGAAGGAATATTTTTGTACAACTGTACAATGTATGTTTTCAGCTAAGTGTAATTACAAAGGAGGGAAAAAGCTTAAAACAATGAAAAGTTTATACATCAAGAAGTTGTAGTAAGCTAAGGTTAATTTATTATTGAGAAAGAAAAAGACTGTAAAATAAATTTAGCGGTGCCTAAATGCACAGTGTTTAGAAAGCCTGCAGCGGTATACAGGAATGTCTTAGGCCTTCCGCATTCATGCACCACACGCCCACTGACTCACCCAGATCGGCTTCCAGTCCCGTGGGCTTTGTTCATAGTAAGTACCCTATACAAGTCTGACATTTTACTTTTTTTTTTTTTTGAGAGACAGTCTGGCTCAGTCGCCCAGGCTGGAGTGCAGTGGTATAATCCTGGCTCACTGCAACCTCCGCCTCCTGGACTCAAGCGATTCTCCTGCCTCAGCCTTCTGAGTAGCTGGGACTACAAGCATGTGTCATCACACCCAGCTAATTTTTGTATTTTTAGTAGAGGCGGGGTTTCACCATGTTCAGGCTGGTCTCGAACTTCTGACCTCAGGTGATCCACTCACTTGGGCCTCCCATAGTGATGGGATTACAGGCGTGAGCCACCACACCCGAGGTATGCCCTTTTAAAAAAAATTTTAAACCTTATTTTAACTGTCCCTTTTCTTTTTTTTTTTTTTTTTTTTTTTTTTTTGAGACGGAGTCTTGCTCTGTCGCCCGAGCTGGAGTGCAGTGGCCAGATCTCAGCTCACTGCAAGCTCCGCCTCCCGGGTTTACGCCATTCTCCTGCCTCAGCCTCCGGAGTAGCTGGGACTACAGGCGCCCGCCACCTCGCCCGGCTAGTTTTTTGTATTTTTAGTAGAGACGGGGTTTCACCGTGTTAGCCAGGATGGTCTTGATCTCCTGTCCTCGTGATCCGCCCGTCTCGGCCTCCCAAAGTGCTGGGATTACAGGCTTGAGCCACCGCGCCCGGCCTAACTGTCCCTTTTCTATGTTTAGATACGCTTAAACACGCAAACAGCACTGTGTTACAATTGCCTACAGTACTCAGTGCGGTCCTCTGCTGGACAGGTTTGTTGCTGTTTTAGGAGCTGAGGGCCGTGTCGTGCGGGCTGCTGTGCCGCGGGCCACCTTGTGCCGTTGTGCAGGCTGCTGTGCCGCGGGCCGTGTCGTTTGGGCTGCTGTGCCGTGGGCCATGCTGTCCAGGTGTGCACAGGTGCACTCTGCATTGTTCGCACAGCGATGAGGTCACCCAGGGGTGCATTTCTTGGAATGTATCCTCATCATTAAGTGACTCATGACTGCTCTTTCATTCTCCCCTCAGCCGTATGGATGTGACAGTTTGGTTTAATAGGTGAAGAAACTGAGGTACAGACAGGGTAAGTAACGGGTCCAAGGTCGTTCAGCTGTGAGAGGCAGAGCGGGGATGGGAAACGGCTTCTTCATCGTGACCCTGCTAGCCGCTGACTGGAGGAGGGTCCTACCTGCCACCAGGAAGGGTCAAGCCTACCTGAAGGGGGTTACAAGAGGTAAAAGGGATGTCTGCAAAGTCGATCTTTTTGTGTTGCTACTTTTATCATAACTTAGGTTAGAATTCTTACCTGACGCTGTAAGGCTTGCCTATCAATCCTTCTTCCCACAGCAGAGATGGTAACCGGCTTGAGCGTGAGGCAATTCCTCATTGGTCTTGGTAGCCCAGAATCTGGTGCAGATCCTCCAGAGAGAGGTGTTCAACCAATGTTTGACGTGTAGTGGGTTCTGAGAACCACTGGAGAGAAGGCGTATCTGGGAACCCATCCCTCTCGTGGCTCAGACCAAGGCCACGGCTACTCAGTATATCTTCCCTGGCCACGGCCATGGGTTCCTCCAATTTTATCATTGTTGATTTGGAACTCTGATTCTACTTCTTAATTTAGCAATGCTTCATTACTGTTCTTACAGTCACTACTTTTCTTGTTGAAGCACATCCTTTGGTGGTTCTCTTGTGAGGGTGTGTGGTGGAACTGTCTTCTTTATGCTCCCTACACTGCAGTGGGTAGGAGGAAAGTTCCATGGCGACCGTTGCTGCTTTGATGGGGTCTGCAGCCTGTCCAGCTGCTGTCCCATCACGGGCTCTGCTTGGCTCTTTGGTGGCGGAGCTGATGCCATCTGTCTATGTTCCCTTGACTTCTTTTCTATGCTCATGCTCTCAAGCTCCTGGCAGGCAGGACCTGCACCTTCCTGCTGGACGGCTGCTATCAGGTTGCAGGAGCCCGCTCTGCAGCACACAGATGGCCACAAAGGCCTAAGAAGGCATGTGCCACAGGGGCAGCCCCAGTTAGGACCGCCCAGAGGTGTCACCCACACTGTCTTCAGAACCATGCGATTTGCCCGCATCACACTCCCGCACGGCCTCTCTCCCCCCCGGACCAGCATTTAGTTCTTGCCTCAGGGCCTGCTCCTGTGAAATCCAACCTCAGCCTGCAGCTGTAAAATATTTTGTGTACCCGGTTAACCCTCGGTTTCACTCCTTGTGTTTACTTTTAAATTTATTTTTTATGTAACCTGCTTTCAACTGAGATTTGTATTCCTTCAATTTTTGAAAAATATTGCCACTATCTGTTCATACACTGAGTTTTCGTAATTCTCTCCTTCTGGAACTCCTAGTAGGTGAACCCTGGATCATTTCAATCTCTCTTCCAAGTTTCTTTCACCATTCTAATTTTACGGTTTGTCTGTACCATGTTGTGAACGGATTCCTCATCAACATTTTCCAATTCACAAACTCTCCTCTCAACTGTTTCCCATCTGGGATATATCCTATTGGTTGGATTTTTTCTTTATTTCAGGAACTGCATTTTGTAATCTCCAAGATTTGTGGTTGGATTTTTTTTTCACATTTACCTCTTCTTGTTTTATTTCTGCCTGTTCTGTTTCAAAGTTCCTCACTGGGCCTTGACTTATTTCTTTGACATTTATTCACCCTTCAGCACTCGCCCTTTGATGCCAGAGCCAGGGTTTGCACAAGACTTCCCCAGCAGTCATTACCAGCAGCTCCCTGTTGGATTCTGCCGACTGGGGGCACTGGGGAGAGCAGGGGCAGCAAGAGAAGTGAGGGGCTCTCTGCTGTCATTCCACAGCAGCTGGGGTGCCGAGCACTTCCTGTTCATCACAGTACCCACTGCCTTTCATTTACTCTAAAATTCCATTGCTTGTGTGACGCACCAGCCATTTGTGTGCTCTTTAGAAAGAAACAATACCGCCAATTAAACAAGGTCATGTCATTTATGGAGAGATGTGTCCAGACTTCAGAGATGTTGAAATGTGAAACGCTATGGCTAAGATGGTGGGATTTTAAAGTGTTTGTCAGACAGTTCTCTGATATTTATGTTCTGATCGATGGTTTTATGTGCTGTCTTCTGTCTCTTTTTGAAGACAGCCTCATCCTGTCCCGTGTGCTATGTGTGCACTCCTGCCAGCCCTCGGGACCAGTTCCCGTTCCTCCTCTTTGTGCTCTGAGGGGGCGGGGCTGCCATGGCCATTCTGAGGAAGAGGATCCTGTTGCCGGAGATTTAACCTCACTAAAAATGCTTCTGGTTCTCCGCAAGTGTCCTTTTTCTTTTTCCACTTCTTTCTCTCTACTTGTTTGGATGGTAGATATTAAACGCCTATTCTTAGCAGATGTCCTAGATATTTTAACATATATATAATTCATCTCATTCCGGAGTGCCAATGCTTTCATCCTCCTTTTTGAACAACCGTGGATCTTTCTGTGCTGAAATTCTCCATCATCTATTTCTGAACCTCATGCCTCTTTGTCCGGTATTCTTTCCCCACCAACTCCTGCAGAGCAGGCCTTGTTTGTAATGAGTCAACGTTTCTTTCAATGGCGTGAGTTCCCGCCGTCTTCACTCTTCTTGCATCATGGACCTTCCATCTGAGGTCCTTCCCTTCTGCCCAAACTGCAGTCTTTACAATTTCCTTTGCCTGGGGTCTCTTGGTGTGTGGTAGGCTGCAAAACTGTCCATACATTCTCCCCGTACCAAGCCTGCTTCTCCACCCCTTGGAGCTGGCTTGGAAAGGGGATACCGCAGGTGCGGGTGAGGTGCTTGCTCTCCTGCCCGCTTTGGACCCTGGGCCACCTTGTGCATGAGCCTGAGCGGGAGTGTTCAGGTCCCTGGCAGCAGTGGGTGTGGAAAGGGGGCCATCCTGGGTCACCCAGCAGCTGACCGGATGCCGGCTGACCGCAGGTGCAGGGGAGAGCAGAAGTCAGCTTGGCCCCTCCGTCCTCAGCCCGGCGAACTCTCGGGAGCATGACGGTTTACACCCTGAAGCTCCGGGGTGATTTGTGCTGTAGCAAAGCTAATTTTCATGGGGACAAACTTAGTGTTATCTTCCTGAAATATCTTTGTTTCATCTTCATTCTAGAGACTTCTAGCATTGGTATAGAATTCTAGGTTGAAAACCATTTGTCTCAGAACTTTGAAGATGTTCAACTGTCTTAACTTGCATTTTGCTGTTGAGAAGTCAGCAGTTAATCTGTTTATGCCTCCCCCACTGCCCCCAGCCATTTCTAGATGCTTTTAAGATTGTTTTCATTGTTTTTGATGCTTTTTAGTTTCACAAGGATGCATTTTGGTGTGGATTTTGTAATATTCATCCTGCTTGAAAGTTGAGGGGGTGGATTTTAGGATCGAGGTTTGGTGTCTTTTTATGTTTTTTTGAGCATTATTAGCTGTTATCTCTTTAAATATTGCCTCCTTCTCATTTTTCTCTCTACTCCCTTCTGAAATTCAAATAGATTAACCTCAGACCTAATTCGTCTTATCTTCCACGTCTTCATGTTTCCCGTCACTTTCACGTTTCCCATCTCGTTGTCTCTGGACTGTGTCCCTGATAACAGCTGGCACATCTTACCAAGTTTCTCTCACACTCCAGCTCGTCTGCTGCTATTTCACTCACATTTTACCAGAAGTTTTATTATTTTTTGAATATCTTGTTTCTTACTAATACATTTAATCTTCCTTTTGAAACTTCCTTCCAATTTTTAAAACATGTTAAAACGTTAATACTATATTAACGCCACGTGTCTGGTGTTTCTGATATCTACGGTCTCACTGAGTCTGTGTTTGCTTTTCTGTTTTTCCCAGTCACCCACACTCATGGCACCTTTGTTCCTTGTGTGTGTTGAACTGGGAGTTCTTTGAACTGGGTTGAAGTGGAGAAGACTTTTTCTCCGTTTCTCCCTCCCCTCCCCTCCCCTCCCCTCCTCTCCCCTCCCCTCTTCTCCCCTCCCCTCTTCTCCCCTTCCCTTCCCTTCCTCCTTCTTTTCTGTTCTTCTTATTCCTCTTCCTCCTTCTTCTTCCTTTCTTTCTTTCAACATTTGAGGTTACTTGGGCCATCGATATCTGGAACTAAAGTTGACCCTGAGGTTTGCAGGGTCACACAGGTAGCCTCATTGATCACCAACCTGTTTGAGGACCCATTTGCTGTTACGATGACAAAATGAGATATTTTTTTCCCTTTACGTAATTCCAGGGTTGAGACAGGTAAGTTTGCTTTCTGTCCCCTTCTGAGTGATCGCTTTATTTGTTGTTCACTCTTACACTGGGCATAGCCCGTCGACGGTCCCAGATTCATCCAGGGTCTCCTGGGTCTCCCTGCTCTGGGTCCGCCTCGGGCCCCATCTTCTCCCCACAGTGCTCAGGGGCTCTGAGGTGAGGTGCGTCCCTGTGGGGTAAGTGCTGTTGGGTGGGTGCAGCCCCAGGTTCTGCTTTTACCTCCCTTTCCGGGCCTGTCCCGTCATTGCCACTGTGCCAGCCCAGCCGTGGATTTGAAATCGGTTCAAAATAGTTCACTCGACTTTTCTCTGTTTCGGTGGTGGGTGCCAGGATGCTGCTGAAGGATAAGCTGTTCTCAGGGTCTCAGCATCAGGTTTCCCCTCAGCTGCAGTCTTATTGTTTGCAGGCTCATTGTCAGTGGGAGAAATTTTGCTCTGTTTTGTTTTGTGGTTAGTCTGTTTCTCTTTCTTGCCTTCCCTCCATTCCTGCCGCACTTCTTTCTAGCAGCTTTGCAGTTGCCTGGTGCCTAAATGCCCTGTCTCACGACGGTGGTTGGGCTTCTGTCCCACTGGGGCACGAGGGGTCTCCCAGACGGAGCCATGGTTGGCAGGGGATTGACTCACTGCTGACCCCGAGGTTCAGGGCCTCCTACTGACCCTGGCTTGTGGGTTCAGGGTGCTGAAGCTCTGATGGGGGTCTGGCAGCTTTACTGGGGGCGGGGGCAGGAGCCCTTCATGCCTGGCTGGGGGTCTTCCACCCTGTATGGGCAGTTTCAGTCTCTCCACCGTTCAGGAGCAACCCACTGGCCCTGCTGCCCGTTACCAAACCTGAGGTCCACAGGCTGGGGTTTTGGCCACCCCCAGTACTGTGCTTATCATTTGCAGACACCAGGCTACATCCTTCATGGCTTTTTTCAGTGCCTGCCATGCGTCTGGAGCAGAGAAGAAAATGAAGTGTGAATGCCCTGCCCCCTCCTGACCACAAGTTTAAGATGTGACTTTGAAGCCTGTACTCTGGTAGCGATTATTTTATGGACAGAATAATCTCCCAATTAAAAAGTGACAAGTTTTCTTTACGTGTGCTCATTTCTTCCTGAAGAGACCAACGCGAGCTTGCCATGTTTGTGCAAGTCCTGGTTGTCTCACCTGATAGCTGTAATCACCAGCCAGCAAGTGACTCCTCTGAGCCTTTATCCTCATAGGTGCAACTCTGCAAATTCATCTCATGGATGACTGTTTCCCAAGCATCTCTACATGCCAGGCCCCGACATGCAGGCAGGAGAATGCCCCAAAGATGTTCCCATTGAATGCTCCAGGGCCTGGGGGTATGAGGGTTACATGACCAAGGAGAGTTACGGCTGCTCACTGCTGACCTGCGTGTGGGGAGAGCCTGCTGGTTACCCAGGGAAGCTGATGTCTTCACAGAACCCATGAACATGGAAGGGCGAGGCAGGAGAGGAGGCCAGAGCCAGTGGAGGCCAGAGTGGTGCTGCACCGCCAGCTCTGAGACGGCCTAAGGGCCACCAGCCAGGGAAGACAGATGCCCACTGAAAAAGGGCAAGGAAGCAGATGTGTCCTGGAGCCTCGGAAAGGAACACGGCTTTTCTGAGATGCTGATTTGAGTCCAGCGAGGCCCAGGCCAGGTGTGGGATCTCCTGAGCTGTTGGGTGGTAACTGTGCTGCTGGAGTCTCCCGGTTTGTGAGGATTTGTCACAGCAGCTGTAAGGCGTGAATATAGACATACACAGTGAAGGGCTTGGGAAGTGATTCCCCGTCAGGGCAGATGGCATCTAACACCCTGATGTCCTAACCAGGCTAAGGGCCTTGGGCTTCTTCCCGCAGCCTCCGGTCTCCGGGTCCTACCACCAGCCATGCAGCGACTTCTAAGGGGAGCACAGATGCATGGTCCCAGCCAGACGGTGATTGATAGGCAGCTGCAGGGACCTCTTCTGATTCATTCACGTCGAAAAATACCCTAGATGTATTTTTTTGGTGCCGTGCGGGGTTTGCAGCCGCTTACTTCGAATGCTTTTGACAGGGCAGCTGCCGTTCACAGCCCTGTGGTCTCAACACTGATGACTTAGGATTTCACTGAGAGCAGGGAGCCACTTGTCCCTCTTCAGGAGAGGGATGTGGACTTAAAGATGGTCCTGCAGGTCAGCGCAGGGCGGGCCGGCTGCTGAGCGAGGCTGAGCATGTCCCAGTTAAGCAGAGAGGGCTAGCGCTGGCTGCGGGGCTCCTGCAGTCCGGCCCCCTCTTTCCTGGATGGGCGTCTCCAGGGCTGGGGGAGGGTGGGTGCGTGCAAAGCCACCTGCGCACTGGAGACGACCCTGATGTCGGGGCCCTGGGCCACGGCTCCTCTGAAGCCTTTTCCTGTGAAATGGAAGCAGTGCCCCAGCCTTGTTTCTTTTGTTTTGTTGCCTTGTGATTTATTTTCATGCCCCAGCAGGCAAACGGAGGCCTCATTCTTTCCACACGTCCCTCTCAGCTTTCCGCGGCCAAGGCTGGGCCTAGGAAGCAGCATGTCCCTTCTGCTCTGAGGAGGGGCAGGCGCCGGCCGCTCTGCTCATGTGTTCAGCCCCAGGGAGAATCTCTTCTGCTCTGTGGGCTCCTGGGAGGCTGCCTGGGTGGAGCTTGCTGGGCACACAGCCCTGGGGGTGTTGTGGAGCTGACAGCCTTCCTGGGTGGAAAGACTGGCTCCCTGGAGCCAGGAGAGGAAGCCAAGGGGCTGACCAGGGCTTGGGCCCCTGACCATTGGCCTGTGTGGGGAGGGAGCGCCCCCTTAGCTCCCTCATGGACTCAGCCGGCCCCAGCAGGCTGGTTTCTCATGACTCTCATGTCAACCACTTGTCCTCCAAAGTCTTACACACATTCGCACACACATGTGCATTCACACATGCACATACACACATGCACACACGCAGACTTGCACACACGCACATGCACACACAGGCACACATGCAGACACATGCACATGCACACACATGCACACACGCACACACAATGCACACACGTGCACACATGCAGACATGCACACACAAGCACACATGCACACACACGCACACATGCACACACACACATACACATGCACACAGCACACTCATGCCCATACACCCTCACACACTCTGACAGTCACACACACACACTCATGTTCATGCCCAGGGTCTGGAGCTGTTCCCTGGGAAGCCTGTTCCCGCTGTCTGTTTGTGATGGAGATGCAGGCACAGCCAGTGACATCTCACACCCTCCTCAGTGGAGCTCCCAGTTCTCTGGGGGGTTCCCAGGGGCTCTCCCTTTGCTCCAGGTTCCAGTGAGTGCTTGTGTGGAGCTGCTGCTCTGTGTGCTTGAGCTGCAGATATCCAGTGGAGTCTGTGACGCTGCCGCTCCTTCTCACCCTGAGTGCCTGCAAGCACCAATCAGCCGTGTTATTGACGCCTGGGCATTCAGGGCTGTGCAGTTCCCTGAAAAGCACACGAGGCAGAGTAGACAAGGCCTCGGTGTCCTACAGGTTTAGAACTTTTAGCTTTTTAATATATTGTTGGGAAAAATGGCAAGACTTTGACATGCAGAAATAATGATCACCAGATGTCTTATCTAGCATGCCCTATGCGGCCTGATTCTGGAGGGGCCAGTATCTTTCAATGTCTGTGGGCTATTTTATTTTATTTTATGTCATAGAAACTTACAGTCATGCAAATGACTGTTGCCCATAGAACTGCAAATACATTTTATCCGGGTCATACAGTTGACCGTGGACAATGACCAGCTTTCGGTTTACTCACACACTACGTCACCATCCCTGGTTGCCTGTGTGTGTATAGAGTTGTTGAATTATTATTATTATTATTTTACCAATTGTAATAATTTATTGATTTCTTCACTTGATAAGTTAAATAAAATCTCTGCCATGCATTTTAATGTAACCATTTTATGAAAATCGTATCCTGTAAGGACATGCAAGTGAGAATGTTGTTGTTTTTGTGATTCCTCTTCCCCCATCAAGAAAATGTAAACGGTTAACTAAATGTTCTGAGAAAGACTCATGAGTAGCACCTGTCCTGTATGGCCACCCCATTTTCTAAAATGTACATTTTCGGTCTTTAGCATGTACAACACAAGGGAAGGTCAGGGGTAACATGATAAACAGAAAAAAACATAATTAAAAAGCTGACTACTTCCCCAGTGCTCGTTGCAGGTGTCTGAATGATTCCAGCAGCAAGACATAAAAGTTAGACTTCCATGTGGGTTTAACATGGCAGCCTATTGGTGTTTCTTCCTTTTCTTTGTTGCATTAGAAGAATAGAATTAAACAGATTCCTCCCCTTGCCACATCTTTGGAGGACCAAGCACTTCCAGGCCTCAGGGAAGGTTCCTCTGCCTGTGTTCAGAGCTCTGGGCTGGTTGCACCATCATGGCTGGTGGCGAACAGGGAGCAGAGCCTTTGCTTTGGATGGGGGAATAAAGAAGATAAAGCAGGAAACTTGAGAGGATGGGGAAACAGGGCATGAGGAAAGGTTTCCAGAAGAAGCTACAGAAGCAGAAGCTGATCCCAGGGAACTCTGCCTGACATGCTGGGAAGACCCTGGGCCCGGTGGGGAAGTGGGAGCCGGCCGTCACCACCTCAGAGACAGTTTTCCTTCCGGGGACTTTCCTCAGCCAGTGCCCGCCCCTCACGTGTGACTGCCTCAGACTTTGCTGGGTGGTCCCAGGCACCCCACACCGTGCCATACGAGCCCCTCCCTGATGAGATCCCAGAATCCCCTGGCTCCAGGCAGGCAGCCCTGGGAACCAGGCAGGCGGTGACGAGGAGCCGCTGCAGAAGGGATCAGCTCCGACCTCCTGGGCTGAAACGGTAGTTAGCAGGACCAGCTACGGAATTTGCACAGCTCAGTGCAATATGAAAATGCGAGGCCCCTTTGTTTCTGGACCAAACTAAAGGTCGGGCTGCTATTTCTCGCAGCCCAATAACAAGATGCAGATGAATGAGGAGGAAGAGAGTATTTATTTCTGCAACCGGTTACAGGGAGAAGACCTGGAAATTATCGCCAGACCGACTCAAAATTATAAAGTCTTCAGAGCTTATATACCTTCTGCGCTATATGTCTACATGTAAGTGTACATTCGTCTAAAGACAGAAGTGATTAACTTCTAATCTATAACTGAGGTCTGAGTCCTGAAGACCTTTTTCTGGAGCCTCAGTAAGTTTACTTCATCTAGGTGGCTGCAGGTGCTGGGCTGATCTCCCTGGTCTTGTCTCCTGTGAAATCACAGAGGTTTGGGGATTTCCTTCAGCTCCCCAATAAACTTATTTGTGGAGGTCTGGGGAGTTTCTTCAGACCCACAATAAAACTTATTTAATCCTAAATAGGTCCTGTTACAAATTTCTTTGTTATTTTGTCATACTTTAAAGCCCAGGAAAGGCCTAGGCACAACTCTTGGTGGGCTTTTGTTACACCCAGCCTTTGTCTAAGGGCACTGGCTTTTAATATTTAACTTAGCCACTCAGTCAGTTCTGACACAGGTGTGAGTGAGACCTGGTCTGCCACACCTTATGAAACACACACACACACACACACACACACACACAACAAAATAAAAAACAAAAACAACCAAAAAAACCATTGAGACTTTGCAGAGAGCAATGACGGAGGCTAAGACCAGGCCTTGCCTTCCTAGTGCCAGGCCCCATGCATGGATTCAACCCTGGGGGCTAATGACAACATCCCTCCTGGAGTTCTGATGAGATTCATATGCTGGTGTACGAATTCCTCTCCATCCCCTGAAAAAGAGGCAGTATTATTACCTATGTGGTAATTAACTGCAAACATACTTATGCATAAAAATTGCAATGTCTGTGTAAGTTAACCATAATCTACGTCTTAGGAGCTGCTTGAAATATTCTATCACGGATCCACACTGTGCAGGTGGTTACTTAGCACTTTCAATGTCATTATCGAAATCTATACCAGAGAGTTTAATTCTAATGTAGACACCAGATGTTAGAAATTGTTTTTCACTGGTGAACTGACGATTATTCAATATAAGTAGATGATTAGAAAGATTGTTCAGGCCTGGCCAGTCCCTGGATGCAGCTGGAGTTCCAAGAGCCCAGCACCCTAATACCTTCAGTGTGTTCCTTGGGGCCTAGAACCCATGAGTCCTGCCCACCTCTCCCCGGCGCTGCAGGCAGGATTCTGAGACTTGTCTCATGCGTGTTTGGTGCTTGCAGCCAGAACATCACTGCAGCAACCTCAGAGTCAAGTTTTCAGGCAAAGTGCTTTTCAGAATTCCTGAGGACTGACAGCAGGGCTACGCCTGGCCACAAGAACAGGATTTGGTGCATACTTGGAAACATTTAGCAAAATCTGGTCTAAGACTTGTTTCATTGTGCCATTCCCCTTGTCACTGATAAGAAGGGGACTATGGCTCTCACCTGTCTCAACCACTGGGAGCTTCAGATAAAGAGCCTGACTAGCCAAACTGGCCTATGTCAAAATAACATGGTGTGTTGATTGAGCATTGAATTTAAAAAAGTATCGAAAGTTCTGTAGGGGTCAGGGAAAGGTGCTACGCTGATAATCCACTTGTGTCTAGCATTTGTATTGTATTATATAATTGTAAAAGTATTGCATCTTTTTGGTGTTGATGTAAAACAAATTAGCATGCATGCTTGTAAGAAGTTGTCACTGACTACAGACCAATTTTGCATTAAGTAAAATACGATTCACAAATCTCACTGTGTGAGCAAGTTAAGGAGAATTGAGAAGCGGTTTTTTGAATTTTGCTTTGACTTCGGAACACTCAATTTTCAATTTGCATCTGAAGCTATGGGAGAGATGACACCAGGTCAGTGGGTTCTGAGGCATCCTTGGCTGCATCTTTGGCGGGGAGGAAGCAGCACTTCCCAAGGCCAGTGGCCCACTGTGGCCACTCGTGGGGCCTCCTCACTGCTCTGTCTGGTCCGCAACACAGCTGCTCCAACATCCTTGAGCCCGTAAGTATCACATCGTCACCTGAGGTCACGGAGGTTCATGAATAATCTTTTTAAAAGCCCAAAATTATAAATGCAAATATAAAATAGATTCATGCCAAAGATTTTCATTTTACTCATTGGTTAACAAGGAACCAGTAATATAAAAACCAGTTTCAATGAGACCCCGAGAAAGATACTGTATATACCATCAGGAATGTGGAAATGAATTTACTGCTAGATACAAAACTGTATCTTGTAGAACAACAATGTAATGCCTGCAAACACCTTTCTGTAGGGCAGGAATCAATGGTATCTCTATGGTCTACATTTCAGGTGCATCTCCATGCAAGAATCCCTTGCGGCACCATCATCAGCCTTCTCCAGGCAAATGTCTGTTTTTACTGAGGTGCAAAACAGCCCAAAGACAACCTGGAAATGTTCAGTGCCCTCTGTTACACTGAAAGCACACACAGTAACCTTTCCGACTATACCAAAGTCTTTCCTGATGTGAGTTGTGTGTAAAAACCATTGGTTATGGTCATAAGCTATGTATAAAGCCAAGAAAAAGACCAGAAATGAAACAGAAGACAGACAGACAAACAGCAGAGACAGAGCACCAACAGAGACAGAAAGTCCTGGAGCCTGACTGAAAAGATCAGGGAAAGACAGAGAGACTTGGAAAACGACCCCCAGGACCGGTCCCCTTTGCTTGGTCACTCCTCCTTGGAGGAAGTGGAGAGTTCCTCTCTGTGGAGCCCCATTCCACATCACGTTTTCTCCTTGGGCTTCTAAGATGAGAAACCTTTAATGGGTCTTGATTGTTTTCAGCAAAGGTCAGCAAACTTTTTCTTCAAATTCCTGAGAATAAATACCGGAGGCTTTGCGGGCCACTTGGTCTCCACTGTGACAGCTCCACTCTGCCTGCAGCCTGAAAGCTGCTCTGTCAGTGGAAAACCCGTCGGCTGTGGCCCTGCTCCCGGGAAAGCTGACTCACACCCCTGAACTTTACCTTCCATGTGTCATGAAATAGTTTTCCTCTTTTGACTTTTTTCCACTATCTAACGTGTAAAAACCATTCCTAGCTGTGAGTTATGAAAACAGGAGGCAGGTGGGGCCCAGGTAAGCTGCAGACTCCCTGGGCAGACATTCAAGCTCTTGTCCACTGCAGTAAGCGGGAGAAACCCACCAAAGGGGCTTCTGGGGTGACTTCTCTGTGGCTCCCCCACATGTGCTCCCACCTCCACCCCAGCCCCACTGCTCCCCATGGCCTCTGAAGGTGTCAGCCCAAAGTGCCCCACCCTGAGGCCCCGTAACCCCGAGCTTCGAGAGCCTGCTGGCCAGCACCCGGGCGCTCGCATCCTGTGTTCTGAGCTCCTGTGTGTCACCCGGACCTGGAGTGTCGGGCAGGGGAGTGCGGCTGCAGATGCTCCATGTTCCCCGCTCAGTGCCTGCGCTCCCACCTGCTTCCTTTGCTTCTTGGTCTGGAGGGCGGGGCCTCCTGCAGGTCCTCCAGGCCCACAGATGTGGTGATTCCAGCTCCGATGGTCCCTGCTATGGAAGTTGCACCATTGGTGGAAACCAGGGAGGCCTCGCTGCCCAGGGTCAGCTCCCTAGCAAGCAGGGCACGTGTGACCACAGCCCCGCTGTCTGCAACTGAAAACCCAGGGCCCGGTGGGGCTGGGTTGGTTCCCGAGGTCAGAAGTGGAGGCTCTGGGAGGATTTTCTGGCTCTGTGCGACTCCTTTGTCTTTTCTGTCATGTTGGGGTCACCCAGGGTAAGTGAATGTGGGAAGAGAAGGGCATGGTGGGGGAGGGCTGGAGGGAGAGCAGCCTCCTGGAGGGGGACAGGCTGACATCAAAGGCAGTAGGGGCTCACCCCAGCCCCTGGAGTCCTGCATAGGGCAGCCAGTCTGGAGCCAGGAGGCCAGAGGTCGGGTGAGAGAGGGTGGAAAGGTGCTCCACGGGCAGCCCTGGTCCCTAGGCCCCAGTGGGGGGTTGAGGAAGGTCAGAGGCTGTGCGTGTGGCAATGGCTAGGGAGTGGACAGAACCCCTGGAATTTCCTGAGGATTGTATAATCATTTCATAAACCTTTACATACTGGATGATGCTGTTTTTCCTGTTTCTTGTACTTGACTGAATACGTATTTGGAAAGAAATTGATGGGCCTGCAGTGCCTTGCTCCTGAACTGTTTCTGCTTCACTGACAGATGGAGAAGCTTTGTAGAAGGAGAGCAGGCAGGCCTCGGGAAGGGGCTGCAGCTGGGTCCCGGGGGGTTAGCCCGCCTCAGCTTTCCATCCTGAGGCTCTGGGGACAGGGAGGAGGCCACGGCTGAGCAGGCCAGAGGGGGCGGCAGCAGCTGCGTCAGGATGGCGCAGATTGGTTGGGACTCTTGGCTACAGGTGCTAGAAACCAAACTAGCTAAAGCAAAAGAAGCCATTCATTATAAGGACACTTTATTTATTATAAGAGAGGCCTCAAGAATGTAGGATAGAAATGAAGCTGACCTCAAGACCGTGGGATCCGTGACCTAGATGTTCCCTTTCCATCCTCTTGACCCTCTAATCCGGGACGGAGAGGTCCTCTCTCCTTCTTCTTGACCGGCCTCCTCTGTGGCTGCACGGCAGGGGCTGAGTGCTGCGGCCAGGCACAGAGCCAGCCTCGGGGCCCCAGACTTCCTGGACACAGGCTCTGGCCCACCAGCTGTCTGCTTCTGGCCCAGTGTGCTGAGGGGACGCTGCACTGACAGGCAGATTCTGCCACCACCTTGGTGGTCCCTACCCTGGGAGGGTCGGTGTCCCTTGTGCGTGCCCCTGCCCTGGTGGGGCACTTGCTGCACGATTGCAGGGCTGCTCCCTCCCCCGTGAAGCGGGATGAGTGATCCTCTGGGGTCTCTGCTCAATTTCTTTCCACACAAGGTCAAACCACAGCTTCGACAGGGATTTCTTTGGTTGCACCAGAATTCCTCACTGGACAGAGTCGCCCTGCACAGGCACCCAGAGGGCAGGTGGGGCAGCCTAGGTGCAGGCCATAGGAGGCACGCCGTCTGCAGGGAGGCCTCCCAGCAACGACCCAGCTGGCTGCAAGGCGGCCACCATGTGCAGGCGACTCTCAACACGTGGCTGTCCTCCTCCCCCGCCCTGCGTTGTGCCTCAGCTCCAGACTGGGGGACCGTTGGGAGGTCTATATCTGTATCTATATCTATATATATATTTTTGAGACAGAGTCTCACTCTGTTGCCCAGGCTGGAGTGCAGTGGCGTAATCTCGGCTCACTGCAAACTCTGCCTCCTAGGTTCACACCATTCTCCTGCCTCAGCCTCCCGAGTAACTGGGACTACAGGTACCCGCCACCACACCCGGCTAATTTTTTGTATTTTGTTTTTTTTAGTAGAGACAGAGTCTCACCATGTTAGCCAGGATGGTCTCGATCTCCTGACCTTATGATCTGCCCGCCTCAGCTTTCCAAAGTGCTGAGATTACAGACGCCAGCCACCGTGCCTGGCAGGTATTTATATATTTTTTGAGGAGATGATGACCAGACTGAATAAGTCAAAGAAAATCATGTGCCCTTCTTACAGAATCTGGTGTGTGTGTGTTAGAGGGAGAAAGGGAGAGAGAGGAGCTGAGGGGAAAAGGCCGGGTGTCCACTTTCTTTTTTTTTTTTTTTTTTTTTGAGACGGAGTCTCGCTCTGTCGCCCAGGCTGGAGTGCAGTGGCGCGATCTCGGCTCACTACAAGCTCCGCCTCCCGGGTCTACGCCATTCTCCTGCCTCAGCCTCCCGAGTAGCTGGGACCACAGGCGCCCGCCATCTCGCCCGGCTAGTTTTTTGTATTTTTAGTAGAGACGGGGTTTCACCGTGTAGACCAGGATGGTGTCCACTTTCAAGGAGGGTGGCCGGAGCTCTGAGTTACAAAGTGGCTCTCCAGTGTAATGCCATTATGTACCCAGGCCCTGTGGAGTCCCATCCCAGCTTCCCCAGGGCCCTGTGGGCGGCAGTGCCAGGCCGTGAATGCGAGACCAGGCCCACAGCCAGGCTGGGTGCCACTCTGGAGCCCAGGGCCCTGCTGGAAAGGCTGGTGAGCGGCCCATCCTCAGGAGTGGATGCCCAGCTGTGGGGAGGTGGTGGCAGGTGCTGAAGTGCTGGTCCCTCTGCCTCGGGAGACCACTTCCCTCTCACAGGGACATTCTCCTCCAACACGCAGGCAGGGTTTGTGTGCACCGAGCAGGCTGCTCTGATTGCTCCGATAAGGAGGGGATATAGAACACAAACCCAACGCAAAGGCCGCCTGACGTGCCTCCATGCCGGCCCCTCCCCAGTGGGTGCCCACCTCCTCCCAGGGCCTGGCAGCAGACGAGCTGGTCTTTGGCGCCCAAATACCCCTCTGCCCTCTCCCGAGGGCACCCCGCCAAGTCCCTGAGGCCAGTGGACTTGCATCTGGGTGGGCAGAGTCTAACAGGAGTGATAGGGGCTGGTGCACTATGGCCCCATTCGCAATGCTGACGCAGAGCCGGGGGCACGTTCACCTACAGGCAGGGCTGTGTTACCCGTGGCTGCTCCCGGAGGAGGAAGCCCAGGGGACTCATGACACTCTGAGTGCTTTCCCTGTGGGTCGATGGCCAGGCCACCTGGAGCCAGAGGCCCTTCCTCCTTGGTGGCTGTCTCTGTTTCCTTCTCTTGCTCTCCCTGGGTCCAGGTGACGGCCTGTGGAGCTGTGGGACACTCTTGTGCTAACACTGCTGTGCACACTGCTCTGCACACTGCTCTGCACACTGCTCTGCATGCCCTCCGAAGCCTGGAGGTGCAGATGATACCCCTCCCCCAAAACTCACTGAGGCTGGGAGGGGGAAGGGGAGGCACAGAGCCCCGCCCGCCTTTGCCTTGGTGACACAAAAGGGGTGCTGGGCTCCTGGTGAAGCCTTTGCCCTGGGTCTGAGTGAAGGTCGGCTCTGACCCAGTCTCCCACCTGCCTCAGCTGCCGCCCGGGCCAGCTCCCTCACCACCGACCTGCCGCCCGATTAAGGGGGTCAGCGTCCTGCCTTCCCGTGGCAAGTTCCACCCATGGGTGTCAAACAGCTCCCTTCCTGATCCTGCATAAGCCCTGTCCCATGGAGCAGCCTCCTGCTCTGCAGGCACTGTGTCAGCCTGTGCCTTCCTGTCCTTTGGCGAGGACGCGACGGGCTCTGCTTGAAGCAGGTGGAGTGACTCGGCCGGGCCATCTGCCCTTGGGAGCTCCGCAGAGCTGTGGCTGTGTTGGCGGAGAAGGGGCCAGCCTGGAATGCAGAGTGTGTGTCCAGTGTGTGTGCACATATGTGTTAAGTACGTTTGTGTCCCTGTGTGTGTGTGTTTTGTGCCTCTCGTGTGTTATATGTGTGTTGTGTGCATGTGTTGTATGTTATGTGTGTCTCTGTGTTGTATGTTGCATGTGTATGTGTCTCTGTGTTGTGTGTGCCTGTTGTGTGTGTGTTATATGGGTGTGTGTTGTGTGCATGTGTTGTATGTTATGTGCGTGTTTCTGTGTTGTATGTTGCACGTGTGTGTGTGTGTGCATGTTTGTGTAGGTCTTTATGCTGCCTGCATCTGGAAGGCACCAGCTGAGCCTGGCATTGCCTGCATGAGGAGCAGTGTTTTCTTCTGCAGAGACTCAGGTCCCCTTCATGTCTCGTGACGGGGGAGTCTGTGCCACTGGCCCTGTGGCTCATGAAGGTGGTGGCTGTGCCACTGATTGGCCCCCATGGCTGCCGTGCTGGGCCCTCTGCTAAGTATCACCCGCCATGGTGCCCACTGTTTTTGCCCTGGGTTACCCAGTGCCAGCTGCAGCACTCCCTGAGTACCTGGCATGTCTGCACCAGGCCTTCTGCGGAGCTGGGGTCAGTAGTGGGCCAGGCAGCCACAGCCCTGTCCTCCACATAAGCCTCCAGTGGGGAGGAAGGAGCTGGTAAGGCCCGTGTGGTCTCTGGCCCAGCAGGGAAGTGCCGGTGCTCCAGGCAGGCTCGCAGGGAGGCCTCTGAGGGAGCAGCCTCTGTCTGAGCTAAGGTGGGAGAAGTGCAGTGCGGAGCTGGAAGCTGGGGAAGGGGAGCATGTTTCAGAAATGACAGACAGTTGAAGGGGCTAAAGTGGGAGGCCAGGGCCTGTGTGCACAGAGGCCCGGGAAGGAAAGGTCAGATGCTTGCCCATGTGGCCCCATCAGAGCCCTGTCCGACCATCCCACTGGACTTCACATCTGGACGCGGCCTCTTTTCTGGGCTGGGCCTTCTTTTCTGTCAGGGCTGTCAGTGGAAGCTTCTTCCAGGCAGTCCTCTGTGGTGCCCAGGCGGGGTCAGGCACCCCTCCTTCAAGCCTCCTGGTACCTCACCTCTGTCCACCGTGGCCCTGCAGAGGAGCCGCACCCTGCCCTGCCGGCGCTGCCGCCTCTGCCCTGCCTCTCGCCCTGAGCGAGTACCCTCTGCCTTAGCACCTGCTAAGGGCGCGTGGATGGAAGACGAGCTAAGGGCGCATGGATGGAAGACGAGCGATGGGCGAATACATGCAGGAAACGGACTCCCATTGCCGCGGAGGCATCTTCCCGCAGGCTGGTGAAGCTTCTTCTCTGTCTTGCAGTTTGTAAACTCTGCTGTTCATTGACATTTGTCTGTCCTTTAAGATGGATTTAAAAGTTTCATCTAAATTCACATTCATACTTCATGCCTCAGAATAGGGACGTCTTTTGGTTTCTGACTGTTAGGAACCAAAATGGTATTGGAAAAGGCATGAGCTTTGGTCGCATTCCCTATGCTTAATTCTCACTGGTTTTAATGTGTCTCTCAACCATCTGGTCCCATGTCCTGGGTTTTAAGTTAAGGGAATAGCAAAATCACTGCAGGCAGCCTCCTGTGCTCCTGTCCTCCCATGCCCCCTGAGCTCCCAACTTCCCGGGCTCCTGTGCCCCCTGTGCTCCCATCCTCCCGTGCTTCTGTCCTGCAGTGCTCCCATCCTCCTGTGCTCCCATCCTCCTGTGCTCCCATCCTCCCATGCTTCTGTCCTGCAGTGCTCCCGTCCTCTTGTGCTCCCATCCTCCTGTGCTCCCATCCGCTCCCATCCCCCTGGACTCCCATCCTCCTGTGCTCCCGTCCTCCTGTGCTCCCATCCTCCCGTGCTTCTGTCCTGCAGTGCTCCCATCCTCCAGTGCTCCCATCCTCC
>NC_045442.1:2130430-2135060 GCF_002776525.5 Piliocolobus tephrosceles
GTGCTTCTGTCCTGCAGTGCTCCCATCCTCCAGTGCTCCCATCCTCCAGTGCTCTTGTCCTCTCATGCTCCTGTCCTCCCATTTAGCATCCTCCCATGTCCCCTGTGTTCCTGTCCTCCCAGGCTCCTGTTCTCCCAAACTCCCACCCTCCCGTGCTCCCATCCTCCCATGTCCCCTGTGCTCCCATCCCCCTGGGCTTCTGTCCTCCTGTGCTCCCATCCACCTGTGAGCCCGTCCTCCCGTGCTCCCTGTGCTGCCATCCCCCTGGGCTCCTGTCCTCCCATGCTCCCATCCTCCTGTGCTCCCTGTGCTCCCGTCCTCCTGTTCCCCCTGAACTCCCGTCCCCCCGGGCTCCCGTCCTCCTGTGCTCCCATCCTCCCATGCTCCTGTCCTCCCGTGCCTCCCATCCTGCTATTACCCCAAAAATGGGTCTTCCAGGGAGACGGAAGGTGAAGTGTGTGTCGCGAGGCTTGATGAGTTAAATACAGATGTTTACTTCAAATTTTAATGAAAGAATGGCGGTCTGAGGAGTGGTCTCCACAGGAAGGCATTCCTGCTCTGCCTCTGGGCAGGCTGGTGCCGAACCCGAGGTTTCCCGCCTGTCTCTTTCCAGTGGGGGATGCCGCTAGGACGGACCCCAGGCCTCCACATGAGCTTGGCTATGACGGCGTCCTCTCTGGACCATGCAGAGTCTGTGAGGCCGTGCAGAAGAGGGCCCAGCACAGATCTGGCACCGAAGGGGTGAGAGCTGAGAAGCACCTATGTGGGGTGGCCCAGGGGTTCACCAGCTCATGACTCCAGCACCCGAGTGGGTGTGTCACAAGAGTTCACAGGCTCACGACTCCAGCATCTTTAAAATGTGACGATGGTAGCAGGAAATTGAGAGTAGCATAACCCTGTGTCCAGTTGCTTTGAGATAAAAGCACTGGTTTAAGGAATGTAGACACATTATTAAAAGAAAAAACAAAACCTGGCCTAGCTGGTGTCCTGAGCATTGTTCAAACGGAAGAAGAAAGAGAAAGTGGGCAGGGTGCAAGATGGAATGTACAGATGACTTTCCTTTCAGGCCGGGCAGGGCCGCCAGGGTCAGGCTTTGGCTGCTGAGCCAGTGTTCTGCCCAGGATGGCAGCGAGTTGGCCAGGGGGCGTCAGCCGCCCTGGCTCCTGTACGACCAGCCTCTTCTCAGGAGCTGCAGCTGGAGAAGCAACGGGGGCCCCTGCATATCGCATCTTCAGGGGGGTTTCCGTGCCGTCCTTTCCCTGGGTATTTCCCAAGTGCTTCCTCAGTGGAAAGCAGACACGGGGTCCGCAGCCCTCGGTGTAGGAACTTTTGGACAAGGTCTCCGGGCAGCAGCAAGAGCCACAGCAAGCCCATGCTCGGCTCACTGTGCAGGGCTGTCCAGGAGACGCCGGCCTGTCTGACGTACCCTCCACCAGAGACCTCCCGGCCTGGAGGGCTGCAGATCCCACCCTGCCCCATGGTGACTTTCAAAAAAGGGGAGTGGTGAGGTAGCCTTGACTGCACTGAGATGGGCCCTGAACCCTCCAGTGAGTGACCTCTGTCAGCATGGGCGGCCTGGGGCACCCACACCCCAGTGTTCCTTCCCCATGTGAGTCTGAGTAGGGGGTGTCTGACTGCAGGGACAGGAAGCAGCTGTGGCCCCTCTCTTTCCCTCCCTCTCTGTGTCTCCCACACCCATATGCGCTTTGGAGGAAGGCGGCCCGGTTGCTGACTTGGGAGGGCTGGTCCTGCATCCTTGTACAGCACTGGTGAGCTCTCCCTGTGGGGCAGGGCTGTGGCTTTCCACGGTTCCCCCGGGGGTGGGTAGCAGGGGAAACCCAGTGCCTTCTTTATTTAGCTCTGTTTTTGGCTTGAGTTTCCATGGAAACCACGGGTAGCTGAAAGTTTCTGAGTTATTGTTATTTTTAAGAATATGGCTCCTCTTTCTTGCCCACATTCAGATAGCAGTTTCCATGGGAACAGAATAGAAACTGCCAGGATGAGAGGGAGCCCATTTTGGCCATGTCGCTGGCTGTCTGTGGAGGGGAGGCTGGGGAGGAAGGGAGTGCAAGGGCGGGACCGTGGTCAAGGAGCCCAGCACCCTCTGGCTCCTTCCTGGACACGGTTCTGCCACTTCGGCAGGAAGGGTCTCCAGGATGAGCCCTGATCACTGGTGATTGGCCTTCACTGTGGTGGCTTTTAGTCTTTGGGGAGGGACCGTGACACCAGAAAGGGGCGAGAAAAGTTTCAAAGAAGGTTTATCCCAAAGTGCACTGAGTGCTGGTCCCCAGACCCTCCCATAAGGACCTGGCAGGCCCAGAGGGGCCCCAGACGCGCCGCCACCCAGAGGCGGTGTCCTCACAGGGAAAGCCAGGTGCGGGGAGCACAGAGTTCCTCTGGGCGCAGCTATCATCAACCCAGCTTGGAGGAGACGTCCTGAGGCCCTGGAGGTTAAGCCGCTCGTCGGGGTCTCAGTCTCACAGCTGCGAAATGTCCCTCGGCCTCCGGTCCTCAGTGCCCAGGATCACTGTGCCTGTGCGATGCTGCAGGTGGGAGGTCCTGGGGCCCAGGACGGGAGAGAGGCTTCCTCATGGGCGCCTGAGGCTTTTCCAGGCACTGGGGGTAGAGCCATGAGAGGCAGCCTGGAGAGCTCAGGGGTGGGCCTCATGCTTCCCAGACCCCCACACCGCACACTCCTGGGTGTTTGTGCATTTAGCTCTCACATGCCCTCCTTGCTGACTTGAATTGTGCCCGCCAGCCACGCCCCCCCCCACAAGATATGCCCACCTGGTACCTGGGAATGTGACCTTATTTGGAATAAAGGTCTTAGTAGATGTAAGTAAGTTAAGGATCTTGAGGGAATATTCTCAGGATAGACCATGTCTTAAGCCATAAAACAAAACTCAATATATTTTATTTATTTATTTATTTGAGATGGTGTCTCACTATATCACCCAGGCTGGAGTGCAGTGGTGCAATCTTGGCTCACTGCAACCTCCGCCTCACCAGCTCATGCGATTCTCCCACCTCAGCCTCCCAAGTAGCTGGGATTACAGGTGCAGGTCACCATGCCTGGCTAATGTTTTTTGTATTTTAGTAGATACGGGTTTCACCACGCCTGCCTCGGCCTCCCAAAGTGCTGGGATTACAGGTGTGATCCACCGCGCCAGGCCTCAGTACATTTTAAAGACTGCTATTATGCAAAATATCTTCTGACCAACATAGGATAGAATTAGAAATCAGCAAAAGAAGGAAATTTGGGAAATTCACAAATACGTACAAATTAAACAGCACATTCCTCAATAACCAGGTGTCAAATGAGTCAGGGAATCAGAAAATGCTTTGAGATGAATGAAAAATGAAAACAAAACATACAAAAGCTTATTGGATGCAGCTAAAACAGAGCTTTGAGGGAAGTCTGTAGTTGCAAACACTTATATTAAAAAAGAAAAAAGATCTCAAATCAATAACCTAAACTTTACCTCAAGAAACTAAAAGAAAAGAAAGCAAAATGAATCCAAAGCAGACAGGTTTGAGGAAATAATAATGATTAGAATGAAAAGAAATAAAATATAGAGTATAAAACAATAGAGGAAATCAACAAAACCAAAATTTGGTTATTTTAAAAGATCAACGAAACTGACAAGCCTTTAACTAGATGGGCAAAACATACAGAAGGAGAAGGCTCAAATTAATAAAATCAGATGAAAGAGATAACATGAAAATCAACCTTATACCATCCTGGCTAATGCTACTATTTTTAGTCTGTACTAAAAAATACAAAAAATTAGCCGGTGTAGTGGTGGGCGCCTGTAGTCCCAGCTATTCCGGAGGCTGAGGCAGGAGAATGGCGTAAACCCGGGAGGCGGAGCTTGCAGTGAGCCAAGATTGCGCCACTGAACTGCAGCACTTCAGCCTGGGTGACAGATCGAGACTCTGTCTCAAAAATAAATAAATAAATAAATAAATAAATAAATAAATAAATAAATAAATAAAAGAAAAAAAGAAAACCAACCTTATAGATATAAAAAGGATTATCCAGTAATCCCAGCACTTCGGGTGGCCAAGGTGCGTGGATCACCTGAAGTCAGGAGTTCGAGACCAGCCTGGCCAACATGGTGAAACCCTGCTTTTACAAAAATACAGTAATTAAACAGACATGGTGGCATACACCTGTAATCCCAGCTACTTGGGAGGCTGAAGCAGGAGAATCACTTGAACCAGGAGGCAGAGGTTGCAGTGAGCTGAGACTGTGCCACTGTACTCCAGCCAGGAAAATAGAGTGAGACTCTGTCTCAAAATAAAATAAAATAAAATAGTGAATATTATCAGAGCATATTATGAACAATTGCATGTCACTACATTTCATAACTAGATGACATGGGAAATTTTCTAGGAAGACATAAACTATGAAAACTGATTCAAGAAGAAATAGAAAATTGGCATAGGTTTATAACAAGTAAAGAGAGAGATTAATTTTTAAAACTCAATGATACAGATGCGTAATACAGAGCATGTATAAAGATCCCGCAGCACACGTCATACTCAATGGTATGGATGTGTGATAGCATGTATGAAGATCCCGCAGCATGGTACCATGGTACAGATGCGTGATAGAGAGCATGTGTGA
>NC_045442.1:2135070-2143139 GCF_002776525.5 Piliocolobus tephrosceles
GTGTGAAGATCCCACAGCATGGTACAGATGCGTGATAGAGAGCATGTATGAAGTTCCCACAGCACGCATCATACTCAATGGTACAGATTTGTGACAGCACGTATTAAGATCCCACGGTACATGTCACACTCAACTGTACAGATGTGCGATAGAGAGCATGTATGAAGGTCCCGTGGCATGTGTCATACTCAATGGTACAGATGCGTGATAGCATGTGTGACGATCCCATAGCACGTGTCATAATGGTACAGATGTGTAATAGAGACTACGTATGAAGATCCCAGAGCATGTGTCGCACTTGATGGTACAGATGTTTGATAGAGAGCATGTATGAAGATCCCACAGCATGCGTCATACTCAATGGTACAGATGCGTGATTGAGAGCATGTAAGAAGGTCCGGCAGCACGTGTCATACTCGATGGTACAGATGTGTGATAGAGAGCATGTATGAAGATCCCACAGCATGCATCACACTCAATGGTACAGATGCGTGATAGAAAGCACGTATGAAGGTCCTGCAGCATGCGTCATACTCAAGGGTACAGATGTGTGATAGAGAGCATGTATGAAGATCCCAGAGCATGTGTCGCACTTGATGGTACAGATGCATGATAGAGAGCACGTATGAAGATCTCACAGCACACGTCATAATGGTACAGATGCATGATAGGATGTATGATGATCCGACCGCATGTATCACACTTGATGCTAGATGCGTGATAGCATGTATGAAGATCCTGTAGCATGTGTCATACTCAGAGGGGGAGACTGAGTATTGGGGGAGACCCCCAAGGTCCGGAGTGAGATGTGGGTGGCACTGTGGATATAAAATGCCCAGAACATGCCAATCCCTAGGCAAAGCAGATTAGCGGTTGCCACATGGGGACTGAAGAAGGAAATGGGAAGTGACTGTCACCGCGTGGGGACTGAGGAAGGGAACAGAGAGTGACTGTCCCCGCGTGGGAGCTGAGGAAGGGAACGGGGAGTGACTGAGGAGGGTATTTTGTATCTTTTGGGGGTGATGAAAATGTCTAAAATTAGGCAGTGGTGATGATTTCACAACTCCATGATTATACTCAAAACCACTGAACTGTACACGTTTAAAAAGTGAATTTTATGGTATGTGAGTTATGTCTCAATAAAGCTGAAAAACAAAAACAAAAACAAAAAACAGGCCAGATGCTGATGCAAGAAATCAAGAAGGTGGTTACCTGGGGGGATGGGGGGGGGGCAGGAGAGTGGGGTTTTGGAGGTGGGCAGGGACGTGGGTTTTGTGGGGGTGCCTGGTTAGGTTCTGTCTCTTGGTGTAGGTGCTGGTTGCATGATGGCTTGGTTCGTGAAATCCAATGAGCTGCTCACTTATGACACATGCACATTCTATTCCAGTAGAAAGTTTTAAAAGGAAATAAAAGTAAATGAGCATGGCCAGGCTCACACGGCAGCATGGGGTGGGAGTCATGGCTGCAGAGGGACACTGTGCCCCAGAAGGTGAGGTGGGAGCTGGATCATTTCCCATCTGGGTGTGGAGCTCGCAGTGAGCTTGTGTGTTGAGGGTGGGCTAGGATGGTGGGGGAGGTACCTCCAGCCAGGTTAACTTGTGCATTTCCCTCAAGGCTCACTCAAGGTCACCTCCTCCTTCTAGCTGCATTCTGGGGGTCCCAGAGCAGCCCAGGCCCCTTCCTTAGCCCTAGGGTGCCTTAGGCTCACACATTGCATGTGTGCCCGGCCTCCTGCCTGCCCGCTCTCATGCCCGTGAGCTCCTCCGTGGAGTGGCAGGGTCTTGCTCGGTGCTGTGTTCTCAGCACTTAGCAGGTGCACAGATGTTTGCTGATTGACTGCATGAACACATGCTGCTGTGCATGATGGGTAATGAAGTCACAGCTGTGCATGATGGGTAATGAAGCCTCAGCTGTGCATGATGGGTAATGAAGTCACAGCCCCCACACTGAGACCCTCCTCCCAGTCCCGAAGGATGGTGTCCATCCTGTGGGGCTGGTAGGCAGTGATCTTGTCCCCCGCCACCCTCTACGTTCAGTATGGAGCCCAGGCAACTTTCAGGAGGAAGGCAAATGCCAGGTGCTGCTCCCTGTTTGCCCCTTTGCCCCTCTCCGTAGGGCAGCCGGCCGGCCTCCCTGGTCCTCGGCCAGCACAGGGCTTGTGCGCAGCCCCCAGAAGCAGGCCCGGGCCCTCTGTATCCCAGCCCGGCCTTTCCCCAGGCTCTGCATCCTGTCTCCTCTCAACCTCTCTGCCTCTGCACCTGCACTTTGTAGATGGTTGAGATGTCCTCCAGGTCCTTCCCACATGTGCCATGGTGGGGTCACGGGGCGTCTCCTCTCACTTAGCAAAGATGGGCACCTCTCTGCAGCCTCCCCACCATGGGGTATGGGGAACCCCACTAGGAATTCCATGCCCTGACACTCAGAGAGTCACCTGGGACACTCACAGATCATCCCACACCCATCATTCTTACAGGTGCGGGTGGGTGAGAGGGGCGTCCAGAGGAAGCTCATGGGGCCGAGGCACTGTTTACGCCAAGAGCGCCAGCACTGGCCTGGCTGCTGGTCCAACCCTCCAGAGGCTGACCTTAGGAGGTTGACCTTGGGCAAAAGACTTCACCTTCCCATGATTTTTTTAATGCAGTGAGGCTGTGGCAAGGATTATTGTCAAACTCCGAGAACAGAGTCTGGCCTGTAGTAAAGGCTCCAGAAATATAAATGGAGGTGACTTCTGTCATCCCTCCTTTGGCCACTGGTCTCTGACAGACCAGCCTCGCACCAGGAGGGCAGTTCGGGTCAGCAGGCTGTGGTGGGCAGTGTGGGAGCTTCACTCTTCCAGGGATCCGTGCCCAGGCTGGCCCATTCCCTACACAGACTAAATCCCGGACCTTTCATTGCTTTCAAACAGTGTTCCACGTTTTTGATATAAAAACCCTGAAGTGCTGAAAGCATGAGGCGGGTGGGGAGGGGGGTGCGTGCCCCCAGCCCACCGGCGCTGACATGTCCCCATTTTGGGTGCTCAGCTTGATCTGAACTTCAGGGATCTGGCTTCCTTCCCGCTTAACATTTGAATATGTCAACTGAATTTTTCAAAAGTAATGGAGCTTTTTTGATTTCCACTTATAGGCTGGAGAAATGCAATTTCTGCTTCTAGGCTGGCTCTCCTGGCCCCCGAGCCTCAGGAGGGCAGGTGACGCCCCGGTCCCCTGCTTAGGTGTGGCCTCGTCCTTGTCCTCTGGCCTCCACTCCTTTGCCCTGTGCCCAGCCTCCTTGGCCAAGGCTTCTGCTGTCTTGTGACCCTCATGGGTCCGCAATAGCCCACCGTCCTGCACGTTTTCCCCAGATGACCAGGCCCTGCCCCAAGCCCCAGGGGCCATCCCTGAGCCTAGCTCCCTGCTAGGCCCTGGACACCCCGTCTGTTCCGACCTGAGGGTGGGAGGCTGGTGCCATCCTAGGCTCTCCCTCCCCTGACTCTGAGAGAGCTGAAGTCCTGTCTCATGGGCCACCCGCTTCCAGGAGTCCCACAGCCTCAGATTTCTTCTTCAATGATCACGGCAGATCCTTTCCTGGAGTCCTGGCCTGCAGGCCCCACTTCCCTGGCCCGAGAGGGCTCCTGAGGAATAAATACAGCTGCCCCCACCCATGCCATGCCTGGCGGCCGCCTGGATTTTCTGCTGAAGTCCAGCTCTCTGGGTGCTCGGGGTGGGGGCTGCTCCCCACGGGTGACACCTCCTTGTCCTCGCACTCTCTCCCCTCCCTGTGCCCAACACCCACCTTAGGGCGAGGCAGGCCGGACAGCCAGTCCTAGTGGAAGTCTGCAAAGCAGCAAATAGGCACTTTTCCTTTTCTCTTTCACATTTTCACCTATTTGGCAGGAAAAATGGTGTTTTATTTTAGGAACGATGATCACCGGTTGAGCTTTTCACCGAGCAGCCACAGGATCGAGCTCCGAGGGCTGCGTCCTCTTCCTCCCTCCTGGTCAGAGCCTCGTGCCCCCAAGGCGGCCATTGCTTCCCATGATTGCTTTATTTTTCTTTTAATTTTTCAAAGTCTTCCTGGCTTTCTACCTGCTTATCAATATTATTTTATAATCATGCTGTCCTATCAAACAAAAACTTGCATGGATTTTTATTCGAATAGGGTGGACCTAGATGTAATTTTGGAATTAAGTTTTATGATTTTCTTTTCCTTAAAAACATAATGCATTATTTTCCAGTTGTTGCTGTAACAAATTACCACAAATAGCCCACACTATTTTGAAGTTCAGGAGGGAGGAGGTTGGATCAGGGCTGGCTTCTCGCAAGGCTCTGGGGGAGATCCACCTCCAGCCTTTCCAGCTCCTCTCGGCAGCCTGCGTCCTCGGGCTCCTCAAAGCCAGCAGTGCCACCTCTTTGAATCTCTCTCATCTTGGCCTCGGTCGCTGTGTTCTGACCCTGAGCCTCTGGCCTCCCTCTTCTAGGGCCCCTTGTGATGACACTGAGTCCACCAGCTAAGTCTCAAGATCCCTCTCACTCATCACACTTGTGAGCCGCTTTTCCCATGACAGGCGGCCTGCACAGGGACCCTGAGTTCGATGACGCAGTCGGGACTGACGTCATTCAGTGGACTCTGCATGTCACACCTGTTATTATTTTTCTTTATATGTCCCCATACAGTCTTGTAATTTTCTGCAAGTAACTCTTTCCATTGTATGGCAACAATCCTGCCAAACATGTAGGTTTTCTGCCTCTATAATGAAAGGTATTAGGATTTTTTTCCCTCTACTGATTATTGCTACCATATAGAAAAACTACTGATTTATTTACATGATCATGTTTTCAACAACTTTAAACAGAAGTCTTTTATGAATTCTCATAGATTTTCCTCTTATTTTCTGAAATTTTCTTGGTATTCAGTAATTACATCAACAAACCATGATAGCTAGAGCATCCATGCCATAATTAGAACCTAGCATCTAGAGCCTCCCACGCCATAATCAGAGTCCAGCATCTAGAGCATCCATACCATAATTAGAGTCCACAATCTAGAGCCTCCATGCCATAATTAGAGTCTACAGTCTAGAGCCTCCATTGCCATAATTAGCATCCAATATCTAGAGCTTTCACGCCATAATTAGAGTCCACAATCTAGAGCCTCCATTAGAGTCCACAATCTAGAGCCTTAATGAGAGTCCAGCATGTCCACTGCTTTCTGCATTCCTAGAGGTTCTACAGAGTCCATGCACAACGGTGGAAGAGCGGTTCTGTTTCAGGTTTTAATTGCCACACTTTACAATTTCCTTTAAAGAGTTTCTTCCATATGAATTGTGCCTGAATGGGTGGAGGTAGGTGGCAGGTGGCAGTTCTCTGAGGACTGGGGTCGGGGAGGGTCTGAGCCACTTCTCTGAGCTCCCACAATCCCTAGCTCCCTCCTGGTTTCCATCTTCGCTGGGGGACTGGCATCTCTGAGTCGTGGGGGTGCAGGCACCCTGCTCTCTCGTGTTCTCAGGACTTTTCTCCCTGGACCCCTCTGTCCCTTGGCCTATGTCCTGTCCCCGGCAGAGGCTGCCCGTGGTCCAGGAAGACAGAGGGGCACCGTCTTCCTTCACAGAGGTATTTCCTTCAAAGTAGAGCCAGGCAGTGTCATAACTGAGTCTCCAGGCTATGGAACGTAAAATATTTATATCTATATCAGGGAAGACAGATTAATCCAATAATGAAAACAGTCTGGAGACTGCACCAGCTCTTCTGTTTATGAGGGCTTCCTTTTGGGGAGCACCAGTGTGGGATCAGGAGCTCGCCTCTGCAGCCTCTTTGCAGGGAGCTGTCCTCGACTTTCCTCCCTGTCACCCTTGACGTGCTGCGGGTGGACAGCCCAGGCCATCCGACAGGTGTTCGGGGGACGAGTGCTCTGGGTGGGCAGCCCCTCAGGACTGACAGCCTGGCGTGGGCTCCTTCAGAGGTCACTCCCAGCCACCTTTTCTGCTCCTCCTGCCTCACTGTGAGCCCTCTGCTGGCATCGCCGTGGATGGGAGGCTGAGCTGGTGCTTCTTTGCCTCTATCCTAGAGAGCCAGGGCCAGGGAGAGCATGCATAGGCAGCTCAAATCCTACTGGGGAGCTTCTCGAGGAAGGAGACTTCACATCAGACTCACCACAGAAAGCAACTTGCAGAAAATGTCAGCGGCAACTTCTCTCCTCCCACATGGCTCCCTTCCTGGCTCCTTCTCTGGGCATCTGGCTGACCACTCATCTGCCCCTTCTTCTACCAGTGCTTTGGGAAAAACCGTAAGTGGGCATGTTTGGATTTGGCCCCCACCCCATAGGAACCTCTCACCGTCTCCTGTTTTCCCTCCAGCATGGTCCCAGCCCCTGACATGGCTGTAATTTCCTTAGAAACTGGGAACAGAAACAAGCCATTTTCTTTTTTCTTTTTTCTTTTTTTTTTCAGACGGAGTGTCACTCTGTCACCCAGGCTGGAGTGCAGTGGCATGATCTCGGCTCACTGCAAGCTCTTCCTTCCAGGTTCACACCATTCTCCTGCCTCAGTCTCCCAAGTAGCTGGGACTACAGGCACCTGCCACCACGCCTGGCTAATTTTTTTTGTATTTTTAGTAGAGACGGGGTTTCACCATGTTAGCCAGGATGGTCTCGGTCTCGTGACCTCGTGATCCACCAGCCTCAGCCTCCCAAAGTGCTGGGATTACAGGCGTGAGCCACTGTGCCCGGCCGAAACAAGCTATTTTCTAAAGATGTGTTGGTTCTCTTAGCAAATCAGCCCTGGGACTCCTGATCAAATAGCTGTGTGTATCTGTATCTGAGCATGTTCATCTCTGCATTCCTGTCTGCAGTGGTCATCTCAGTACCCATCATTCATGGTGTGTAACCAATCACTCCAACACGTAGGTTTAACACTGAAGTAAAGCTGCAGGCAGATTTTTTCTTACAATTATGTCATCAGCAGTTTGGGCTGGGCTCAGTTGGGTGGTTCTTCTGCTGGTCTCATCTGGGGTCACTTTCTGACTGCATTCATCTGGCAGCTTGACGGGCAGTTGGTGCTGGACATGGGCTGTGTGGCCTCTTCCATCTGGAGCTGTGGTCCACAGGAAGCAGAGTGGATCTATCAGACTCTTGAGATCTTGTCTTGTGTGTGCATGCCTGAGTGTGAGTGCATGTGTGTGCATGTGAATGTGTGCGGGTGCCTGGGTGTGAGTGCATGTGTGTGCATGTGCATGTGTGCATGTGCCTGGGTGTGAGTGCATGTGTGTACATGTGCATGTTTGCATGTATCTGGGTGTGAGTACATGTATGTTCATTTGTGTGTGTGCCTGGGTGTGAGTGCATGTGCATGCGTGTGTGTGCCTGGGTGTGAATGCATGTGTGTGCATGTGTGCATGTGTGTGTGGGTGTGTGCAAGTGTGTGTGCACGTGTGTGGTTGTGTGTGCATGTGTATGTGTGTGCATGCCTGGGTGTCAGTGCATGTGTGCCTGGGTGTGAGTGCATGTGTGTATGCATGGGTGTGACTGCATGTGTGTGCATGTGTGTGTGCACCTGGGTGTAAGTGCATGTGTGCATGTGTGTATGCATGAGTGTGAGTGCATGTGTGTCCATGCCTGGGTGTCAGTGCGTGTGTGTGCCTGTGTGCCTGGGTGTGAGTGCATGTGTGCATGCATAGGTGTAAGTGCATGTGTGTGCATGTGTGTGTGTGTGTGTGCACCTGGGTGTAAGTGCATGTGTGCATGCATGCATGTGTGTGTATGCATGGGTGTGAGTGCATGTGTGTGCATGCCTGGGTGTCAGTGCATGTATGTGCATGTGTGCCTGGGTGTGAGTACATGTGTGCATTCATGGGTGTAAGTGCATGTGTGTATGTGTGTGTGCACCTGAGTGTAAGTGCATGTGTGCATGTGTGTACATGCATGGGTGTGAGTCCATGTGTGCATGTGTGTATGCCTGGGTGTGAGTGCATGTGTGCATGTGTGTGTGTGCGCCTGGGTGTGAGTGCATGTGTCCATGTGTGTGCATACATGGGTGTGAGTGCATGTGTGCATGCATGGGTGTGAGTGCATGTGTGCATGTGTGTGCATGCATGGGT